>NC_081559.1:29795857-29801368 GCF_022355385.1 Mustela nigripes | reverse complement strand
TTTTTACCTCAAAATAAATGCTTAACATTTTTCCCAAACCAAAACTACAGGTGAATTCTTAGAAAGAAGGGGGGAGTGATTTCTCACTTCACTGGGGGAGCCGGCCCCTGGCTTATTTTGAGAAGCCTTGGGCTGTACTCTTAAACTGGTTATTATACAACACAAATATCTTTAGATACTTAGTCATGGATAAACTACGTAGTTTTATCATCATCACTAATATTAATGTAACTCCCAAAAGTATAACTGAGAATTATTTTTAAATCCACCCTGAAGAGTAGTAGACTTCTTATTTTCCCCTTTCTGTTAACATCATCATATATATGTGTGTGTGTGTATATATATATATATTTTGGGGGGGGGGTTCTGATAATGGCCATGAGCTTTCAGACTGATCATGACCATGCTTGATGTCTTCAATGCCCAGGCCACTTGTTCAGCCAAGAAAAGGTATCAATAAATTTTCTTAGTTAAAAATAAAGATTGGTTGTATATTATATTAAGTATATATTAGTTAAGATAAAAGTAATGATACGTGTTTTCAAATTTATATTCTTTCTGAAACAGCGTGGTGCTCTCATTTTCATCTTCAGCGAAGACCTGTGTCCATTAGCAGCAAAAGGGTGTTTTTGCTTGCGATGCAATTAAGAATTGAGGCTCATTGGAAAGTGGATAAAGTATGGTGGGACTATCTCCATTGGAAATCAATGCCCATTAAGAAAATAATGCAGTGATGTATAAATCCAGATATTTTTTGGCAGCCGACTCAAATTCCCTTAAACTTCACACTCAGACAAAAAAAGTCTGATTGAAGGAGGCCGTGAATTCTGTCCCCTGGCCCCAAGTTATAAAGGCACCCATGATACATATTTTCAGATGGTCACCTTCAGTGGGAGAAAGAGAGAGAGAAGGATAATATGTCTTGCTTGGGCAAGAAAAATTCCTTGCTGCAAACACTGGAGGTAGAACACTCTCCCTGTGTAAGAGGCATGGTTACATAACATTCCTGAAAGAAACGAATTATGAATTCCAACGAGAGCTTCATTCTTTTGGAATGCCATAAGTACGGGAAGTTAATTTATGGACTCACTTGAAGTACAGATGCTCAGTCTGAATCCTCTGACAGCCTCGCTATTTTAAAAGCAAGTTAGATCCCAAGGCTCTTGAAGATGGAGAGGCAGCAGAGAACCACCTTCCCGGATTGTCTGATCAAGATTCCACACGAGTGGAGACACCACTTTACTGGTTATTGTGTCTAATGAGTAAATTTGCAAACCAGCTACTTTGAATGAGTTGTGTGCGTTTGTTTTCTACAAATGAAATGATCTGGTAAAAGGTTTTCTAACTTAGCCTCATTTTTTTTTTTAACACATTTTCAGACAAAGCAAGGAAAAACAATCTTTAAAAACTGACTAATGGATTCTATTTTTTTTTCTTCTGTTTTTGGCAGGAAGGTAAGTAAAATAGCGCAGGGGGTTCTTTTGTGAGGTTTCTCTGCCTGTTGACAATTATTTCACAAAGATACCCCAATCTGCATTTCATATCTTTAGGTTACTGACATCCATAGGAGCTGTCTAGCAGTTGAGACTGGCTTTTATCTTTTCTTAACATTCGGGGTCTACCCTGGACAATGACAGCAGTCCCAGCCTCACTGAAGCTCATCAAAACTGTCTCATTCACAGTGATGACTGAGTTGGATTAAACCCAAGGACTCGGCTGCTGGTATTAACCCATCAGACATTGCAGGCCCTCAGCCACTTTAATCATTAGGGTGGGATTAATAGGTTTGCTCTGCCACAACCTCCATGCCTAGGAAATCACTCCAGGAGAATGTGGACGCTTCAACGGGCCGAGCTTTAATCACACCAGGCAAAACATGACAGTCTGGAAATTAACTCAGGAGGATAAACTTGGAAAGGAGATTAAAATAGCCTGGGTGTTTATCAACAGATTGTACACTATTAGCCAAGCAGATTTCCCAAACTCCTAGTGAGAACCCCTGTGGTTGGTGCCTTCCATGTTCTTTCTTTGGAAATAAACAATGAAGAATTTGCACAGGCACATCAAAGTCAGGCAGGTAAGTAGCTCATAGGTTATAGGTAACAATCCTACACATTTCAGGGAGAACAAACACCCAGATCGAGACAGCATTGGCAGGTTCTCCAACAGAATTTAATATACTTTCTGCTCCAAGTCTGCACATGTCCAAATAAATCAGGATGCACTTGAGCTCCACTGGACTCTTTTTTTTTTCTTTTCCCCTTCCTGGCTGTAATAAGCATGCTTGATTGTCAGGCCCCGCTGTTCTTAGGGCCAAATCAAAAATACAATATTAACTTCTTTCAAAGATGCAGCCACCAAAGCAATAGAAGAATGCAAATAAATCAATTCTGCATGCTTAAGCCCATCTCCCTTTCATGCAAGCCTGGTGATAGAGAGGGCTTCTTTTCTCCTGACTCTGCCTTATCATTTTGAGGTATGAAAAATAGATTGTGTCACAGTAATGAAGCACAGGAAAAGGGAGCTTGTTATAAGCTGATTACAGTTTAGATTGAAGGACTGGTTCTCATTAGCTATTTTAGATTGGACAGCATCCTTGAGCTGTAGTAATTACTGAAAGTAATTTTTGAAAGGGAGGGTGGGGCAGCCAGCGCAAGGAGAGACTCCAACAGTTGCTTGGGGATTGGAGCGAGGGGTGGGGGGAGAGACCTGCAGCCTGCCAGGTGGTTATTACCCCAACGCTAGGGCAAAATGAAGCAGCTGTGCCTGGCGAATTTCTTGTTAGGCTCTCCGGCAATGAGAGAGTGCTTTGCATGGAGGAATGAATACAGCCTAAGCGGTAAGAGGCCCCATTGAAAGTTCAAGTGGGCAGGGGGACTCCCCGGAGCTATGCCATCAACACACAGAAGCTCAGTTTTCATCCCATAATAAACGTGTTGAAGGCAGGTTTCACTGCTGGTTACAGAAGCAGACTTAAAAAGCAGACGCTAAGTGATGGTCACTTTCTGGCTCCATGAAGTGGATACGAGAGCTTGACCGTTTCCCTGGTCCAAATAGGATGACGTATGCAACTTCATCAGTCCTGAAGGTATGCTGGGGAAAATCTCTGCATGCTTCGCTCCAAATGCATGTTATTGATCTAGGATTTTCCTCCGCACAAGACTGGATTTTCGGGAGAGAAAATGTGCCATTTGTTTACATTGCTTGTTTCTTCACTTGGTGACCCGGAATTTGGAGGTTTGATTTCCAGCTCTAGACCTTCCCCTAACTAGACCTCTTGCCACCCTAAGTTAACCAGTTAACCTCTCACTGTGTCTGGGAAATAAAAGGAGCAAATTCAATGTTTCCCATTGTCCCTTAGAACTATTGACTTCTAGGATTCCAATTATTGTGTCTTTGACCTAATTTATTGAGAACAAGGTAAAGAGTACAGAAAGAAAAAAAAAAAAGTATTTTCTTCCAAACCAGGGAATAAATTCTGTGTAAGACCGAGATGAAACTTTCTTACTCCGGAGCACAAGAGATGCGGCCTGCAGTTCGAAGGGAAAATAAGGAGTATTTACCGAAACTCTGATATGTGGGAGACTTTTTATGTACCGATTCCGGGCAGGTGGAGACTGAGCTCTAAAACGCCATGCCTCGTGCCGATGTGACACAGCTCAGAAGTAGAGAGTCGCAAAGCGATAGAGAAGGCTGCCTCCCCGCATGCGCAAACTGACCATGATGCAGGGGAACTGGTCACTGTTGCAGAAGGAACGGATGTCCACTTTCGTGGACTTATTTGAGCAGCATCCAGAGGCTTCTCTTCTCTAAACACCTCTTAAACTCTCTCAACGTTGCCTGAATTCCCTCCACTAAAGCCCTTCCTTTGGGTTAACAAATGTACCCTCTCTAGAAAGCCCTGATTAAAATACAAATGTGTTACCCGGGAGGGATAAATTCATTAAGCCATTAGTAAAAATTAACAGCCTTTATAAAATTAACAGCCTGGATGTATCTGATTAGCTAGCTGTCATTCAGCAGAAAGCAGATATTAAGGGGAGTATATGAAGCTAAAGTTTCTCCTTTGGAGAGGAGATCCAGAAAAGTCTGGGACTCGGGATACTGCTGCAAGGGGCAGGGCCCGGTGCAGGCTCCTGTTCGGGTTCCTGAGCAGCTAGACAGCAGCGGAGGCAAGAGGGACCTCAGGTTGACTTTTGGGGTTGGTAAGGAACACGTGGGGATTGAAAGATGAAAAACAGAGAAGGATTTCTGAGGTGGGGGAGGAGGGTTGTGGTGGTGGGATTCACATCCTACCACTCGACTCTTGTTACAGACTGAAAGTAGCTCTCGAGATTCAAGGCCTTTATACACATCATTATTATTAGAGAATTTAAAAAAAAAATTAGTCTAGCGACTTTCAAATTAAAGTAACTGAAAACTACCCCCATATCCAAACCTTTGAAATAGAGAAGGCCCACATCTATTTGTGTTCGGTACTGGATTCCTATGCAATATATTGTTTGAAGAATGGATTCAGATGTTAAGAAAGAAAGAAAAAAGGAAAAGAGGGAGAGAGGGAGGGAGAATAGAGGAGGGAGAGAGGGATAGATGAGGAGGAGGAGGAAAAGAGAATGGAAATCAATGATCTAATTCAGCAGTTGGCAAACTTTCTCAGCAAAGAGCCAGATAGTAAATATTTTAGCATTCACAGTCCACTAGTCTCTGTAGCAACTACATAGTTCTGCATAAACAAATGAATATGGCTGTGTTCCAATAAAACTTTATTTGCAAACCAGGCAGTGGTTGGACACTGATTCACGCTGAAGTTCCCTATGGCTTTATAGCTAAAGAAAATGAGGTCAAAAATAGTTAAGAAATTTCCCAAAGCTACACAGGCCTCCTTCTCCAAAATCAGCGTTTTTATCTCAAGATAGACTTACTTGTATTTAAAGTATTAGTTACATATTGAAAGGTACTCACAGACCCCTAAAAATGCAGGTCTGAGTTCAGGCTATCATTCCAGAATAAAGTCAATTTGAAGTTAAACAATGAAAGTCACCACACAAGGGCAAGGAGAGAAGTTGAGCCCTCGAGGAAACCACCAAGGAAGAGCAAGGAGGGAGTCTGCCCCTGAGACACATTTGGGGAATACCTCGTTTGCCTTGCCCTAGGAGAAAGGGCAGCCAGTTTGCACATGCACACGCATAGTCATTCACCTCTCAGAGAACATGGGTAGAGAGTGAGGGTCAGCGCTCTTCAAAGCTGCTCAGATTCACGTGGTTGGGAAGTAAAAGCCAGGATTTGGACCAGTTACATTTCATCTTTTGTTCTTGTTCTTGTAAGGAGGGACACCTGGGTGGCTTTGTGTGTGCACCATCCAATACTTGATGTCGGCTCAAGTCACAGTCTCAGTGTCCTGAGATGAAACTCCCCGTGAGGTTCTGCGCTCAGTGGAGAACCTCACTCCCCTTGAGGTTCTGCTTAAGATTCCCTCTCCCCCTTCTTCGGTCCCTCCCCGCCTCTTGTCTA
>NC_081559.1:29791433-29795757 GCF_022355385.1 Mustela nigripes | reverse complement strand
GCCACAACCACGCCCCCTGACGTTTTTCTTTACACCTCATCCCCCCCCTCCCACCCACCACCCCCCCCCACTTCAAAAAAAAAAAAAAAAAAAAAAAAAAAAAAAAAAAGGTAGAAAACTCTAAAAACAATTTTACCTGAAATTTATTATCATATTTCCCTTTGCATATCAATATATTATCCACCTGATATTTACAGGAAAGAACACCTTTTAAATTAAATTTTTAATTACCTAAAAATTGTATATTAGCCCTAACTTTAAAACTTCAAGTGTTCAGCTCCATTCTTGCTCTCTTTTATGTGCGCGCGCGTGCACAGCGTTTTTTCTGCTCTGTGTGACTTTTACTTTCATTCTGTCTTTCTCCTCGTATGCATGAGTGTGCAGTGCATCCTATAAAACGATCCTCACCTAGACGAAGGCAACAGCCTGCCGACTGGTCTCCGCCGACCCTTGCAGCTCCTTGTTTACCCTGCAAGCACAATCATCTTGTGTAAACGCTTCACTGGCTTCCCTTTACCGTGAGCATAACGTAAGCAGGGCCTCCAAGCCCTACTGCCGATGGCTCTCCTTGCAGCCCTGGCCTCCTCTTCCCAGTTGCCCTTTCTCTCTGCCCTCCCGTGATACAGGCTTTCAGTACCCCAACTGAGGCTTGCTCCCTTTCTCCCCAAGGCTGTTAAACCCTGTCCCTTGTGGTAAAGCTCTTCACACCTACTGGCTTGCCCACCTCCTCCTGCTCATCTAAATCCTATTCATTCTTCAGATCTCAAGACAAAGGAGGTGTCCCAGGGCCACTCCCCCTGATTCCCCAGGCCAGGCCACTCCTCGTTGTGATATATCACACAGCAAGCAATAGCACTGCCAAGATTTTAAATTACATATGCATTAGCATGATTATTTATTTTGGGGCCTCCCATGAGACTGAAAGTTCCAGAAAGGCAAAGACCATGTTTGTTTTTCCTAATCCTGAATTCAATACAGGATCTGACATAAAGGAGGCAAACAAAAACCATTTGTTAATTAAATAAATAAAAACCCCTGTGAACGTAACCTCTAAATGCTCACCACTGCTGTTAAAAATCTCTTCACCAAATTCTGAGCCAATTATAAAATACATTTTAAAATGCATCCTCCCTTCTTAATATCAGGGTGGTCAGTATATTAAAGGAAATCGAAGTATGATGATAAGCTTCAGGTAAAAATGCCTTAAAGGCTTCTCTATTATTTTTCATATAGTAACAACAAAAATAAAAAGAAAACATTTAGCTTCTTGACATATTCCCAAGCTACTACAAAAAATTATATTGCCTGAGAGAGTTAACCTTTTTTTTTTTCCCTTACATGTCACTAGATGTTTCCTGGGAGAATTCAGCCTCCTATGCACAAAAGCACTTTTTCATGGTGTACAGTCTCTCGAGGGATGTAAGAATGCACAAAGCCAGAGTCCGAGATTGATCAGAGAACCTCCAATGACGGCTTTCTCCATCAACAGCCCCTAGAGCTATGGGCCCAATCAGTCACACTCTACCTTTTGCCCTCTAGTCAAGGTAGGTCCTGGAACTGTGCCTTAAATATCTGTGCCTGTTGGAACTTTCTACAGAGATCCCTCGATGGAATTATATTGTTCAGCATTACCCGAACATACAGCTTGAATTTATGAGTTTATGTAGCGTGTCTCAATATGATTAATTTTAGTAACTGCCTTTTCTAAACACCTATACCTGAAACTAAAATACTAAAGACAGGGCATCCTCAAGTCACCCCCCAGTGAGCAGATGGGCCCCATGGTGCACAACGATGGACTATATGAAGCAACAGATTGTGCATCTTTGCACAAATCCTCAAATTAGAAATTCCATAGCATCATGAATTTCAAGATGAAGTCTATTTTCCCGAGGAGATTTTGTGCTGACCCGATGCCAGCCTCCAAGCCTCCATCTCCAAGGGGACACTTTACAAATAAAATGTGTTTTACAATCTATTTAATTAGCTACTGCTCAGAACCATGCTAGCAATTCAGATGACTGTTACTTGTATTTTATGATTGCATTAACTTGCTCAAAACATGCCCTGGAAAATTTCTTAGTGTCTGATTTCACACTAGTTCGATGGGGCTCAAGACAGTGAGCCAGGGGAGGGACCCGTCTGTAACAATACATCCAACTTCCTCCTAGGACCACAGGGCCCTACCACAACATTTGCAGTGGGCCAGGCGCCTGCATGCCCCTTAGCATTTGCAAGAGACGGATGCATAAGATCTCTACTCTGACCACCTGCTAATCCTACCAAATAACAAGCAGATGGCAGTCTTAGGGCACCTGTCCAAGTGACTCTGTTCTGGCAAAGGAGGAGACGCACCTAGTCCAGCGGAGAATGAGGAACTTGCTGAAAGAGCTAGAAACCTCAGTTTCAGGGAGTGGCCTCTCCTGGTGCATGACTCAGATGTCCTAGTGTAGGTTTCTCAAGCCGAGAGACAACTGGAGGATCTAGAATGCTTGCCAATACATAAAACGTGGCGTTTTTATTCATTGGAATGCTATTCAGAAGTTCAAAGAAATCAATTAAGTTAACATGAGTCATCATGGAAAAATCTTGAAAACAAATTGTTGACTAGAAACACAACTTACAGAACAACATCAATAGCTTGATGCTGTTTGTGTAAAAGATGCACATAGGCAAACACATGACAAACATGATATTTTCTACATAGGTAAATATGCATGTGTGGACTATGAAAATGATTTTGGTGCATATCAATTTGAATTCTTTTTTTTTTTAAGATTTTATTTATTTATTTGACAGAGAGAGATGACAAGCAGGCAGAGAGGCAGGCACAGAGAGAGGAGGAAGCAGGCTCCCTGCCGAGCAGAGAGCCCAATGCAGGGCTCGATCCCAGGACTCTGAGATCATGACCTAAGCCGAAGGCAGTGGCTTAACCCACTGAGCCACCCAGGCACCCCTCAATTTGAATTCTTTCAGGAAGCCTGTAGGACGATTCTAAGGGAAAAGTGGGTAAATATCTTAGGGAACCTATTTTTTTCCTAGTAATTTGAGAATAAGTCAACTGGCTAAGTTTACCTTTTGTTTGGAACATGTATATCCCAATAGATATAAAAACATAACATAAGGATAAATTTACATAAATTTATAAATTTATAAAATAAATAAATTTACATAAATTTATAAAATACCATATTTATATACTACCATATAATACATATATATTATGTATTTATAAACCATACATATATATTTTAGGAGCTAAAAGAATATAGACTAAATGCACCAGAGTTACTGATCTGGGGAAAGAGTTCAAACTGATTGTCAAAGAGGTCACCTGTGGGTGCCTGGGTGGCTCAGTCAGTTAAGCTTCTGCCTTTAGCTCAAGTCATGATCCCTAGGGCCCTAGAATCGAGGCCCATATTGGACTCTCTGCTTTGTGGGGAGTCTGCTTCTTCCTCTCCTTCTGCCTGCCGCTCCCCCTGCTTGTGCTCTCTTTCTTTCTGCAAATAAATAAATAAATAAATAAAATAGTTTTTTTTAATGTTATCTGTATAATTTGTGACCAATGAAATTACAAAAACAAATAGAATAAAATAAAATAGAATAGTAATAGTAACTAATGTAATAATATTAAGAAGAAGAATAGTATTCATTCTTTACTACAAGCCAGGCACTCTTCCAATTGTTCTGCATGTTTAAATTCCTTTAATCATCACATAACTCCATGAGATAAACGCTATCATCATACCCATTTTGTAGAAGAGGTGATCAAGCCCCAGGGGGTGAGATTCCTGCCCAAGAGCAGACAAGTAGTAAGTGGGAGAGTTATAGCTGAGACTCAGGCAGACTACTTCCAGCCTGTGTTTAACCACTGTGATCTGAGTGGCCCCTGAAACTCTGATCTGACTCTCCAGGTACCCTGCCAGTAAACCTGGGAGAGAGACTATCCCATCATCTGAAGGAACGTTGTTGGAATATGTGCATCTTGACTCTACTTCAGATGACAGATCAGAAGTCATTCATAGAATATTGCTCTCAACTTACTTCCCTGCGCGTAGGAAGTCAGAATCAAAGCAAAACCTTGCTAATAAGACAGAGCAATCCCAGCCTCCTAATATTCAGGGGGACTAGCCTCTCTTTAAATAACTGATCAACAAAAGCTTTTGCACAGCAAAGGAAACAGTTAACAAAATCAAAAGACAACTGACAGAATGGGAGAAGATATTTGCAAACGACATATCAGATAAAGGACTAGTGTCCAGAATCTATAAAGAACTTAGCAAACTCAACACCCAAAGAACAAATAATCCAATCAAGAAATGGG
>NC_081559.1:29611247-29791033 GCF_022355385.1 Mustela nigripes | reverse complement strand
AGTGTGTAAACCTGGTGATTCACAGACCTGTACCCCTGGGGATAAAAATATATGTTTATAAAAATAAATAAATAAATAAATAAATAAATGATCAAGTCATGAATTATTGAATGTTTTCCAGATTTAAATATATATAGAGAGAGAGACAGAGACAGAGACAGAGAGAGAGTGATAGTCATACACACACACACACACACACACACGACTATCACTTTCTTTTTTCTTTCAATTCATTTCAAAATTGACTCTGATGATACTGACCTGACTTATTTATGTGGTTTTTTTTCTTTCTCAAGGCAAAGGTTGAAATTTGTAAGACTCAGAGGCATAAATTTAATTGGTAACTCAAAATGCAGTTATCTGACTCAAAGATGTAAACAACATAGGATTTCTTTTTTCCTCCTTTCTTAGCTAGGTTTTTCAAAGTCACTGAGCTGCCACCCGTGGCAAGCATGCATCTATTTTTCTGATCCTCCCCAAATTGCAAAAAACTAACATAACTGAACTCTTAAAAAAATAAAAAAACAATCAAATATAAAAGAGAGAGAGATAGAGAGAGAACAGGACAAAGATCATAGTAAAGAAGAGATTGTATTTTGGTGAGTGCTGTGAAGTGTGTAAACCTGGCGATTCACAGACCTGTACCCCTGGGGATAAAATTATATTATATGTTTATAAAAAATAAAAAATTAAAAAAAAAGAAGAGATTATATTAAAGGTTTGGAAGAACAAATCAGATACAGGAAAAGAACGCATGGCTTGGAAATCAGATATAGGAAAAGCACCCATGCCAGAGAGCTTGCCCGGCTCAGGATGGGAGTCTTCAACCAGAGGCTTACAACACGGAGGCCTGGTTGAAAGTCTGCTTTGGTTTGGAACTCTGGGACTCTTCTCCTGCTTCGCAATGCCAGCCTCCCCTCTACCTCCCTGGAGATCCCAGAGATCTAATTATGGAAGAAAGAGAATCTCAGAGGCTCAAGACTCAGGTGCATCAGGCACAGCCAGAGGTTGGGGGGACGTCGGGTGGAGGGTAGTATACACATCCAAATGGGAGACAAAAATCAAAGTCTCCGCCAGATGGTGGGAATCTGGCCCCATCCCCCAGTTCTAATATCTCCAAGCAGAAGTTTCCTCTGGAGAAATGGAAGCGCCCCTGGACAAAGTTCAAGAACTGGCAAGTGTGGGATAGGCTGGCTTCTGGGTGCAAAGCCAGTCTCTGCCCGTTGAGCCCGCAGGGGTGCACAAGCTCCACCCAGGCATAGAGATCTCTCTGTAACCCTTTAGCCTCGTGCTCTGATATGAACAGAAACCAAGGGTCACCAGACATTTGTGAAAAGCCTCTGATCTGACAGACGGGAGCTAAATCAAATAAACAAATGTATGCACAAAACACAGGGCACTCGTGAAGAGCCAGAATGGTGCAAAAAACCAAAGAAAACTGAAAACATACACAAACATCCCCCGAGAGAGAAAAGAAAGTGCTGCACCCATAAAACATGAACTGCTGAGGAAGGCCAACCTGAAAAGAAGCAACAATTCTTGGAAGTTAAAAATAAAATAGCTAAGGGGTGCCTAGGTGGCTCACTCCGAGAAACATCCGACTCTTGATTTCGGCTCAGGTCAGGATCTTAGAGTTGTAGGGGAGAGCCCCTGCTTGGGATTCTCTCTCTCCCTCTCCCTCTGACCCCCCACCCCACCCCACTCACACACATGCCTTCTCACTCATATATATCCAAAAGAAAACGTTTGATTAAAAATTTAGAAGAAATTTTGCAGAAATTTGAATGAAAGAAAATAAAATAAAAATGATGAGAAAATTATATCAACCCGAGAAGCCTTAAAACTGATGTTCCAGGGACGCCTGGGTAGCTCAGTGGGTTAAAGCCTCTGCTTTCGGCTCAGGTAGTGGTCCCAGGGTCCTGGGATCGGGCCCCACACCGGGCTCTCTGCTCAGCGGGGAGCCTGCTTTCCCCTCTCTCTCTGCCTGCCTCTCTGCCTACTTGTGATCTCTGTCTGTCAAATAAATAAAATCTTTAAAAAAAAAAAAAAAAAGGACTGGTGTTCCAGAAGGAAAGAAATAAAAATTAACAAATTTTGAAGAAGAGATTGTCAAAGAATTAATGCTATATTTAGGGAAATTTGAACCAAAGGTTAAACAAAAAAAAAAAGGGAACCACATACCACATACCAAAAATAAAGAATGAAAAAGGGTTCTCAATAGTAACATGATGACAAAGTGAGTTAATACCTACCTACAATGCCCATCATATTTGTTAAATATGTAAATAAATGGAATGAACTCTTATAGAAAATGGAAGTGATATGTGTGTATGTGTGTGTATGTATGTTTTAAAGATTTTATTTATTTATTTGAGAGAAAGAGAAAGCGTGAGAGAAAGCACGACTGGGGTGGGGGTGGGGGTCAGTGGAGAGAAGCAGACCCCCGCTGAGCAGAGAGCCCAATGGAGGGCTCCATCCCAGGACCCTGGGATCATGACCTGAGCTGAAGCAGACACTTAAACAACTGAGTCACCCAGGCGCCCAGAAGAAATGTGTTGAAGTGATTTAAACTTATTTTGATGCACAAATGGTAAAGATGTTGAAGAATCTGAAGGTAGGTAGCCAGCGCAGCCTCTCCCCACATCCCACACTCTCTTGCTTACCCGACTGTCCCACCATAAGGCCACCATAAGGTCTCAGCCAAACAGGGGCACTATTGAGAGAGCAAGGAAGCTGCCGATAATTATGTCATGATGACAGGATAAATTAAGACTATTCTGGGGCACCTGGGTGGCTCAGCAGGTTAAAGCCTCTGCGTTCGGCACAGGTCATGGTTCCAGGGTCCTGGGATCGAGTGCCGCATCGGATTCCCTGCTCAGTGGGAGCCTGCTTCCCTTCCTCCCTCTCTGCCTGCCTCTCTGCCTACTTGTGATCTCTGTCTGTCAAATAAATAAATAAAATCTTAAAAAAAAAAAAAAAAGACTATCCTGAGCAACTAACATAAAAGACTATCCTGAGCAACTAACATAAAAGACTATCCTGAGCAACTAACATGCTGGTCCATCTTAAACTTGTTTTTTCTAAAATCTTGCATATCTTTGTCAATGGAAAGCCCACCCTTTAGTTCCTCGGACCCTAAAGCTTGGAATCATCTCTGAACAGCACCCCCCCACCGCCGCCCACTTCTAACACACCCCACATCCAATCGGTCAGTTGGTCCTACAGCACTACTTTCAAAACAGACCCCAAGTCCCACCATTCCTCACCCTAAGTGGCACCTCACTGCCTCCCTCTGCCCGGCCTCTTCCACCTCTTCTCAATCCAGCCACAGAGACGTTCTTCCCAAATTTAAGTCTCATCTTGGATCTTGCTGTTCCCCCGCTCAGAGCTGTCCAAGGCTCCCACCTCCCAGAGCAAAAGCTGAAGGCCACGCACCACCTGTGGCCACGCACACCCGTGTCCTCGCCTCCCGCACGGTCAGCCGCTCACCCCTGCTCGCTCTGCTTCTTGCAATTCTTGTTTCTAGAATACACCGTAAGCACGCCCATCTCAGGGGTTTGTGTGTTGTGTTTTCTCGACCTGAGATCCTCACCCTCAGATATCCTGCTGAGTCACCCCCTTGCCCAACTGCAGTTTGTGTCTGTGTTTTGATTCCAACACCGCGCTCTTGTATTGAATGTTTTCCCTGGAACGCGATCGCATCTTAGAGAGTTCATCTATTTATTTTGCTCGTTGTGTTCCTTCCCCAGCGAAATGTCGGCTCTGTGGGGACAGAGAATTTTGACGATTTTGCTCACTGCTGGGTACCTGCAACTAGACTGCACCTCATTAAATATTCATTGAATGAATAAAATAAGAATATAAACAATATTATTTAAAATACCAAGTTAATAGTAGAGGACACAGCCAGAAGAGTTGAAGGTGGTGGCTAATGGTAAGGAGGAGGAGGGAGGGCAGGGGATGACGGTTTTTATCATAAGCCATCTAGCATTAGCTGACTCTTAAAAACCCTTTGTTAGTTTGCTTTCTTAAAGTAAATTAACCTCATGAGCAAAGGTGGATTAAGTCCTGGCAGCCTAAACTTCTGGCCTTTGTGTCAGCCATGCCAGGGTGTTGTCTTCAATTTCTCACAGGGATTCCCACCCCCACCACCCCCCCCCCCCCCCCCCCCCCCCACCCCCCCCACCCCCCCCCCGCCCCCCTGCCCCCCCCACCTATAGCCACCACAAGATGTGCACCTTCCCCAGGACCTTCGTGTTTCCACCACCAATGAAGCTCTCTGGACCCAAACGACAAGTTTCCTGGTGCTGTCATAGCAAACCATCACAGCCTGGGTGGCTTTAAAAGCAGAAATTTATTTTCTTCAGTCCTCAGGGCTGGAAGCCCTATGTGAAAGTTTAAGCAAGGTTGTTTGTTCCTGAGGCTTCTCTCCTTGGCTGGCCGGCAGCCATCTTTTTTGGTGTCTTCCCATGATCTGGCCTCTGGGTCTGGGTCCCCATCTCCTCTTCTTCTTCTTCTTTTTTTTTTTTTTTTTTTTTAATATTCTATTTATTGATTTGACAGAGAGATCACAAGTAGGCAGAGAGAGAGGAAGGAAAGCAGGCTCCCCGCTGAGCAGAGAGCCCAACGTGGGGCTGGATCCCAGGACCCTGAGATCATGACCTGAGTGGAAGGCAGAGGCTTTAATCCACTGAGCCACCCAGGCGCCCCCCAATCTCCTCTTCTTATAAAGACTCCAGTCATATGAGGGCCCACCCACTCGGCCCTTCTTAATAATCTTAATAACCTCTTCAAAAGCCGTCTCCAAATACTGTCACATCTGGAGGTGCTGGGGGTTAGAACTTCAACATATGAAATGCCATCTCCATAACACACAGCAACTCACTGAATGCCTCCAAGGTTCACAGTGAAGAGGGATAAAGAAGAGAAAAAGTGGGGCATCAAGATTTCCTAGGGATTTCCTTTTTTTTTTTTTTTTCTTTAAATCAAAAATGCCCTGAACGTACCAGAACCCCTTAAGGAGACAGAGAAAGAATTCACTGCTGTGATTTAGGAAATGCCCCTCCAGTGACCTGGAAACACTCTTTTGTGAGAACTTCTGATCTAAAGGAGAGTAAAGGAAATGTTATCTCTGCAGGATTTCTGACAATATGAAAAAAGAATTTGCATTTACCATGATCACTTTCTTGGTGATGAGGCAGGAACTGGGCTGCAGAGGGGATAAATCTATAATCAATGAAATGTTTCCGTCCGGATGATGCCTCGCTGCGCAGCTTTTATTATTTTTAAATTTTGTTAAAATTAACCGCTGGCCTGGTAAGCAGCAGGTCTTCAAAATAAAATGTCACAAGGGCCTAGGCATTTAATTTTCTCCTCCACCCTTTTGTTAAGGCTGAATCTTCCCCTCAGGCCATTTGGTTAGGTGTAGAGCCAGGGAATGTCGGGGAGGGGGCATCCCCATGCAGAACAGAGAACACAGACAGACCTAGGGGTGGAAAATAATGAAAATCAAACTTGGCCCCAAAAAAATGGCTTTCCAGTATATTGAAAAGAGGATTGAATCCACCATGGACCAAGAAATACCCTCATCAAATCCAATCTTGATTTTTACCTATGAACTGATTAGTCCCACCTGTCACTCAGCCGCTTTATCTCACAGGTTCAGCGTAAGAGCAATTTTGCTGTGGTTTGTCAATTTGGTGTCAGTCCACCGAGACCAGAATAGTGTTCAAGGTGGTAAGAATGAAAAAGAGAGCCACTTAAATGCATTTGATATTGCTATTAGGAGATATTTAAATCACATTTTAAAAGCCTCAACATTTTCAAGAAATTCTAGGTTACTTTACAGCAACAATGCAGAGATAATTATGAAGTCCCAGCACTGACACCTGAGAACACTTTTAGTTTTAGACAACTCAAATAGGGTAAAGCTTGCTTCAAAAATATGGGTAACTTAAAGAGTCTAGAGCCAAAATAGTAATATATCTTTGTAGTCCTTAAGTATCCTGAGAGTAAAGCAGATTTAGAAAGATTCTGGCTGAGCAAATAAGTCATTTTGGAAAAAAAATAATAAAATATTGGTTTTATGTTTTTCATTAGTATTGTACTTCTGAAAATACTCTTTCGCCGCTCACATTTTATCATATTTTTCTCTTGTTTATTCTGCTGATACTGATTATCTTGATTTATGAACACAGCTAGAGAAGTTGGACAAGCCAAATACCTTTCCATATTAAAGACACTAAATGTGTAAAACCACTGGGTGAGGAAAACAGATTTTTTTCAGCCAAAGCACTGACTATAGTTTTGGTTACATGAAAGGTAAGGAGTATATGACTTCCCAGTTATCCTCTGCTGATGAGATATAATCAACATTGTTTTTGTTTTGTTTTGTTTGTTTCCAGCAGAGCACTTATAAATGGCCACCCTATTTAAAGTAAGTTATTATAAAATGAGAAATATTTATAGAACATTCCATTAGGAGGAAAAAATTATACCCATAACATTAAAGTTTGTTTTTCCTTACATTGCATCGGCCTATCTCAAGCCCAATCTCTTCCTTATGTTTTTCAGATACGGTGTGCACGTCACACATGGGTCTCCACATAATGCTCCCACTAATTCCATTTGTCAATGAAATAGAAAGTAGTCATCCAAATATACTATCACTTGCTATTCACTACTTTAACTGAATCTTCAGGCTCAAATTTAGAAAAGCCTATTTTATTTATATGAGTGCTCCTTCTTGGAAATTTCATTCCAAGGAAGAGATACATCTTATTTTTAATTTGAAGATGTGTAAAATGATTCAATATTAATCACTAACATTGAAGCGATCACTATATGCCAAACACACTGCATTTGTTGTACCTACGAGACTTTATTGTAGCCCCATTTTACAGCTGAGAATATGAGTGTAAACATTAAGAATGCTTTGGCTAAAAATACGTGAAAACTTGACTAATCTGGCTGACCAAATATATTTGATTTTTCTTCACAAAAATAGCAGTGAGACTATAACATAGTCTAGAGCTGGAACGCTGGCTCGATAGTGTCCTACGGAACCTGGTATCTTTCCATCGCAGCATCCTCAGCGTGTTGGAATATCGCTGCAGACTTGTTTACGTGATGGCAGTTGTAGGACTTGGCATCAGGGTTTCTGTTTGTATCAGTCAAGGCTGTTCAGGAAAACAGAAGACTGTAGGTATTTTAAACTGCGAAGGGGTTTCAGTGAAGGGAATTAAGCATTTACAGAGTTGTCGGGAAGACTGTCAGGAAGCGTGGAGGTCTGCGTGGTTCACTGCTGGGTCTGAGTTTGCAGCCAGCTGAGGGGTTAGGAAGCTGTAGGAACCCAGGGAGTAACTGATCATGATTGCAAGGCTCAGCATCAAAGCAGGTGATTTGAGTGAAAACAACCAAAAGTCTGTGTTCTGCCAGAGTCCGTGAATCTGCTTGCTGCTATCAAAGGACTGATAAAATGGCTTCTGTTTCTCTTCTGCTTTCCAAATCTCCTGTGAGTACTGACTCCACACAACAATTCTGATGTCGGGAATTCTGAGCCGTAGATCCCAGGCCTCCAGGCACTGCAGTGTAGGAAGGGCATGGAAGGAAGAAAGGGTATTGAGGAGCCCATCGAGGCCAAGGCTCTGAGGAGCATGAAGGGCAAAGAGAAACCACCAAGACCTCTATCCCTTTTATCAGCAAAGCAAAAGCTTCTGCTTATATTGAATTTTTCAGGACTGGGTCATCTTATGCCCTTTGGCTGCAAGGGAAGCTGGGAGAAAATGCATTTCGCTTTTCTCACTCTGTGGTAGAAGCAAGAAAGAACCTCATGAACAATATTGCAAGATAGACGGTAGATTGATATGATATAAATGTGATTTTTCAATCAGAAAAGGAAACAAATATATATATATATATATAGATAATATAAATGTCAGAAGAGGAGGTCCACTATGATAGACACAGTAGCATGTGAAGGAAATCCTTGATATCATAAATAATCAGAAAATTGTGAATATAAACTCAGATACGTTGTAATGAGTATATAAACTGGCATAGCTATTTTAGGTGACAATCTCACAGGACTTAGTTAAATTAAGTATAGATTTCCCTTTTGACCCAGAAATTCTGCTCCCAGGTATACATTCCAAGGAAATTATCAAGCAGGTTCACAAGTGAACAGGTATAAATATGGTCATTACAACTCTATTAATAATAGAGGACACTCGGGGCACATGGATGGCTCAGTCAGTTAAACCTCTGCCTTCAGCTCAGGTCAGGAACCCAAGGTCCTGGGATCAAGCCCCATGTCGGGCTCTCTGCCTCTCATCTCTCAGCTTGTGCACTCTCTCTCTCTCAAATAGATAAATAAAATCTTTTAAAAATAATAATAATAGAGGATACTGGAGGCCTCCAATGCGGTGGAGGGATAAAAGAGCAGACTAGGAAGCAGTTAGCAGTAACAAGGATCAGTCCGTGAAATATAGCATAAAGTGAAAAAGCTGTGACACAGAATTTCTGTGAAACAGAACAAGATACATAATCCAATGCCACTTGTAAAAATTAAAATAACAAAGTACATATTTGATGATAACATATTAAGATGAGTGTCTATGGTGAGAAAAATGAGAAAGGAAGTGAGATGATAAATGAATGAATGAATGAATGAGTGAATGAATTAAAGGAAAAGGTCTTGCTTAGACCAAAGATAATAATGTGCCATGAACTGAGGGCAATATGACTGATTTAACCCTGGGAAAATAAGACTAATGAAAAAGACCAAAAAGTAAACTCATTTAGAAAAATACAGTGTGTGTGTATTTGGGTGTGTGTGTGTGTGTATGTCTTACAAATTCTCTCATAGCAATGTGTCACCAAAGGTTTTAAAGCTGCATAGGTTCTGAAGGTTTATCTGTAAACAAACGTACCTTGGTTAATAGAACTCCTTTCAAAGATGAGCCCCATTTCCAATGGCATTCCAGTAAACATGGGAAATCAGTTGTAATCCACCATGGAGTAGCTCCAAGGTCTGTTGGAGATAGATTAACACAATGAAAGGCCAGTGGACCAGGAGCCAGAAGACACAAACACTCTGTGGGCAACATTCTCCTTTTTATAGGAAATAATTAAGTGGTTTTTTCTCTCTCACTCTCTCTCGCTCTCTCTCTTTTGTTCTTCTTATAAGGTTACAAGTGGAGTATTCAAAACTCTAAGGATCAGACACAAGGAATTTTTTTACAAAGCTTTTTTTAAAAAAATTCTATTTCTTTTTGGTGTTCCAGAATTCATTGTTTATGCACCACACCCAGTGCTCCATGCAATGTGTACCCTCCTTAATACCCACCACCAGCTTTTTTAATACTTTGAGAGGAGTTCAGGGCATGTGGGTGGCTCAGTTGGTTAAGTGTCTGACTCTTGATTTTGGTTCAGGTTATGATCTCTCAGGATTGTGAGATCAAGCCCGGCATCGGGTTCTGCACTGCTTAAGATTTTCTCTCTCCCTTTACCCTTCCCTTTCTAAAAAGAAAAAAAAGAAAAAATTCAGAAGATGTATTTAGAAATAATGAGATATTATCTACATAGTTTTCCCAGCTCTCTGTCTGTGATGATTCTTTTTGTTTCAAAAGACTAGACAGTGAAGTTCTCCCTTGCCCTCAATTAGCAGGGAAAGAAAGAGAAACTTGTCCAGTTCTGTGGACCAGCCTGTTCACCACTTTTCCTGGGGGTCAGTGTAAATGGACTCCCTCTTTTATTCCAGAGGTGATTAACACTGATGACGTCCAAGAATAATTTTTTTTTTCTCAGTTTGTATCTTGAAAGGTAGGTGTCCTGTCTTCTCAAACAGAAATATTCAATGAAACCAGCATGCATAATTTATCATGACATCGGACAAGATAGAAACATTCTGCTGAACATCCCCTGCCTTTATCGCCCCTGACTTCTTGATACTTCCAGGGTATCCCTGGAGAATCAGAGGTCAATCCCAGTGATGTATTTTCCTGGTTGCAATTTATCAAGCTCATCTTTTTCCCAGATGATGGAATGATTGCCACGTGACAAAGAGAGAGCAGGAGCAAGATTTCCAAGGATTTCCTAACAAATCCTTAAAACCCAGGCCTTGTGCAGGTTTGGACAAGCCACTTAACATCCTTAAATATCCGTCCACTCAAAAAAAAAAAAAAAAAAAAAACTGTTGAACTATTTCTAAGCCAAAAGAACCACTGTGAGTCTTAACCAAGGCACTTAGGAGGGACAGTCCAGCAGACGACAGCATTTGTGATTCCTGGAGCACTCGTGTCTGAGCCACATCCAGCCTTTGCTTTCCCAAGTCAGACTAGTGTGGAAAATCTATTTCCTTGGAAAAAGAGGATTATAACATATGTATTTTCCAGCTTCCTTTTGAATAGAGAAAGCCACAACCGGTCTCATCTTCGTATCACACTGAAGCCATGTTATAGGTCAATATTATATACAGAAATGAAGCCACATAGGCTTTCTCATCTTCTGTACCTTAAAATTAATCTAAAATTGCACCTCAGTCTTACGTCCTTTTCTTTATTAAATACACCTGTCAGTATGACTAAAACGTTGTATACACACACAGAAATCAAAAGATATGTTGTATTTTGGGACTACTGGGTGGCTCAGTCAGTAAAGCATCTGCTTTCAGCTCAGGTCATGATCTGAGGGTCCTGGGATCAAGTCCCATGTTGGGCTCCCTGCTCAGCAGGGAGTCTGCTTCTGCCTCTCCCTCTACCCCTCAGCCCCACTCATGCTCTCTCTCTCTCTTTCTGTCTCTCTCAATCTCTCTCTCATAAGCAAGTAAATTTTTTTAAAAAGATACGCTGTATTTTATGACCAGTTTCAGAGTAATTGAGAGTAATTTTGACTTTTCATGGTATTTGCAATCAGAACCTAACTCTTAAAAGAAGTCAACTTCACTAACCCTTCAGTACTCATGAGAGTGGACTCTGAGTCTGATGGCCTGGGTTAGAATCGTCATTCCACACACCCTGTGTACTCTAAGGCAAATTATTTAATCCCTCGGAGCCTCAGCCCATCATATGAACACAGTGCCTGGCAACTTTCAAACACTCAGTAAATAGTAGTTGCTGCCATTACTACTGCTACTACTATCACGACTGTCCTTTTGTTACAGCCCGCTAATACCTAGCAATACTGAAATCACTCCAAACATACTCTCGGAATCTCTAATTGTGTCTCCCCAGAAGCATGTTGCTTTTCCGTTCCAGTTTGTCATCAGTAGTTCTTTTTCCCAAGTTCGATCAGTATGAGAAATTTTAAAATCAAAAGAATTGTTCTCTAAATACTCTGGCCTGTGCATTGAATTGGAAGACATTGCTGTCACTTCAGAAGGGAATAACAAAGAGTAGGAGCCTCCCATGTCCTCATTTTCACTTTGATGTGCCACAAATAAAAAATGAGCTGACGCTCTTAAAATATGAAGACACCATATTGTTGTCACTCTGCATCCTGGCACATCTGATCCCCCTCATGCTGCTCGGGCTGTGGAAGCCTTTGAAGTTAGAAAATACCGTTGCCTGATCTCCCAGCACTGATAATTAAGACATAGTGTGGCAAATCAAAAGAGACATGCCACCTAGTATCTACATCCCCTTCCCAAGGGGGAGAGGGAGGGGAAAAGAAGAAGAAGAAGGAGGGAAGCTGGCTTAGAGTTGTGATTCATAAATCAATTGGTTCTGCCTTTCGGTAGGAAAGACCAGCAACTTCTATATTACAACTCAATCCCATCTTGCATCCCCAAATCAATTTTTCTTTCCTTTTTTCCCCATGGTTTATGATCTTTGAGTTTCTTTTTCTTAAGACCAATTTTTCTTCGAAGAAGGGAGAGGAATGCCATCTCTTAAAAAAAAAAAAAAAAAAAAAAAAGTCTTATCATTTGTCTTCCCATGGGGGAAAATGGATGCATTTTTATGTCGTTCTTCTTTGTCATAAGCAATTGCTGTTGTGTCATAAATTTAAAACAGGTTGTGCTTCTGAAGCCCCGTTCAAATCTGAGCAGGGGACATGTGGGATATAAAGGTTTATTAGTATAAATGGATAAATAATGAATGTTGAGTCCCGGGAACCTTGTGTTCCAGCTAGTTGGCTCCAATAACATGTCATAATATATTAAAAAAAATTCAACTAGGCAATATCTTCACAAAGATAAATTGATCTAAACTCTAATTGGAAAGGCATAGAAAGCATATTGCCATGTTCATTTCTTTACAATAAATAATTTGGGTCTACAAATTCAACTGTGATTTATTTGTAAGTATATCATAATCATCAAATTGGGTGACAGACTTTTTTGAAAATTCACTGTTGAATATATTCAGAACTAAAACCTGTTAACTCCATGGAAGATCTGCCTGAACATTATCTTAAGTGTTATTTCCCTGTTGTTCTCCTTCTGGTCTCTGACCTTTCTCTTTCTACCGCAATGTCATTTAAATGGAAAGATTCACCACAAATTGCACAGTGCTACAAAAAAGACTCAGAGTGATCTTTAAAGTCAAAGGAAAATCTAACTTGACAAATAAAATTAAATCCTGCCTCCCATTTTCCAAAGAAATTTTTCAAGAATGTCAAAGTAACTGTTTTCAAATCTCAGATTATATAGATCATGAAACTATTGACTCATTGTTAAAATCATAAAATGAAATAAATTTAGGGGTTCCTGGATGGCTCAGTGGGTTTAGCCTCTGCCTTCCGCTCAGGTCATGATCCCAGGGCCTGGGATCAAGCCCCGCATCGGGCTCTCTGCTTGGCGGGAGGCCTGCTTCCTACTGCCCTCTGCTTTGCCTCTCTGCCTACTGGAGATTTCTGTCTGTCAAATAAATAAATAAATAAAATCTTAAAAAAAAAGAAGGAAATTTTAAAAATAAGTATTAGGTATTCATCGGGTAATATTAAAAATGATCTATTCATTTTCCTAATTTCTTTGTGCAAGGTCTAGGATTAGCAAAAAGGAAAGAATTCCTACAACCCAAAATGTGAAATCCTTTAGAGTCCCAAGATGCTATTTTGAGTAAGGAGGAAGAAGAATGGGTGGATAGGACCAGAGGGAGAAAAGGGAAGCAATGTAGGAATTAATAAACTCTCAGGAGTCAGCATGTAGGAAGACAAAAGCAGTGGGGTAACATGTGGTCTGACCAGTTTGTGTGTCATGTAATACTTGACTGTGTTTAGTCATGAAAGGGAGATGATTGAAGAACCCCAGACTTTAAATGGATTCCAGATCTTCATTCGTGTTAGTAAAGGTGGGAATGTCAGAGACATTCTAGGCTCTAGGGACACCTTAACCTGGAGAGGTCAGACGTTCATAGTGGGCATGGACCTCCTACAACATGGAGGTTGCTAGAGTGACTTAAAGACCAGGCCATGTGTGGAAGCTACATT
This sequence comes from Mustela nigripes, assembly GCF_022355385.1. Lineage (NCBI taxonomy): Eukaryota > Metazoa > Chordata > Mammalia > Carnivora > Mustelidae > Mustela > Mustela nigripes. The sequence continues at coordinate 29,777,605 of NC_081559.1, read as the reverse complement.
TATTGTCACTGCTGCCACTGTTTTTCACTTAAGGTTGGTACAGTCTCTTACAGCTTATCCTTTATAAATACACGTGGGTGTGTAATTATAATCTCCTTAGATCTTCCTAGAAGTCTTCAAGGATGGTGTCGTTAATTATCAACCCCGTTAGAAGTGATGTGAGGACCTGAGTGTTTAAGGATATGCCAAAGATGACACAAACCCCAGGGGCAGACCTTGGAATAGATCCCAGTCCTCTGGTGTCCATTTCCATCTTGTCAGACCAATTGCATGCTCTTTGAAAAAACACCACTCATGAGAGAAGCCATGATAGAAGAAACACTTGGGTGGACAGAAGGAAGCTAGAGAAATTAGGAAAAGGAAATGATAGAACTTCTTCAACAATCTTAGAGCCTTCGGGCTGGGCTAGGCAGTTTTCAGCTTATTTTACACTCTGACGCACTGGTGCTCATAACAACCATGTAATATAGGTGGTACTAATAATTGTGTTTTAAAGATGTAAAAACTGAGGCTCAAACAGATTAAATAACCTGCCTCGGGAAAGGATTAAATGAAGTAATATAAGTATTTTTGGTATAGCCCTCGGAAAAATGGTGTTTAAAAGAACATAAGAACAGTCAACTGCGTGGAGAAGATAGTTGTCAGATTTCTCTGACTTAACCAAAGAACACGTATTATGGTGCCACATGATGGGCTAAAAGTTGAACACAGTACAATGAGGGATGCTAAAAAACACCTGTCACTTGAGAGGTTTCCTAGCTGGGTTAGCCTCCCCCTGTGCTTTTTTTTTACACTGATTTTGGCCTTCTGTTGAGTGTGGCACTGTCCGTACGAAAATCAGATGGCCTCCGCACAATTTTTCCTTTTAATTCCCAGCTCCTCCTTACTTTAATCCAGATCTAGAACTAGTTTTCCCAGGGCTCTGAGATAACTTCACAGTTCAAACTTTAACCAAGTCACCAGCCTCTGAAAACACAAAGATGAAGAGACTACATATAGCCTCTTGCCTTAAGGAGCAGAACCCCTAGAAAATGATGACAGACTTATAAACCAGTTATCACCACGGACACAAGGGCAAAAAATGAAAGCCTGCCCAAGGAGCAGAAGGAGCACATCAGAGGAATGTTACTTTTGTCTTGGGCAGATTTCCCCAAGGAGGTGAACAGAGAACTTGGAAGGGAAAGGAGATGGCTGTGGAGCTGAGTGTCTTGCAGAGTGTGGTGTGATTAGTGAAACATGCATGGCTTGTTATTGTTTGAAAATAAGTTTGAGTGGGAGGCATGAAAAAACAGGAAGACTGAGGGGGTGGGAGGAGGCTGAGCAGGTGTCTGTCATGAAGGCTGTGTGCACCATGTGAAGCCTCAGAGGAAAAGATAAATCATTAAGGAGATCAGATCTGTAGTTTAGAATATAACTCTCATAAAAGCATAATTTAAAAGTCCGAGGAAGAACACATGAGATGTAGGAGTCTGCTTCCAGGTGAGAAATATCCACAGTCTGATCTAAGATAGTGTTAGTAGGGGATAGGGAAAATAGAAGATAGGTTTGCAACTGATACAGGAAGACAAATTAAAAGGAATAAGGGAGAAATGAAGATTCCTGGCATGAAATTTGGTTAGTGGGGCCACTTGAAGCAGATGGCAGATATAGGCGGGAGAAGAGGTTTAGGATGAAGGGGACGTGACAGTAAGACTTTTGGCCAGGCTGTTTCCAGTGCCTGTGGGGCATCCAAGAAGAGATAGCTAATGGATGGTGGAAAATACAAGCACATAATAGGCATTCAAAATAAGTTTCTCTTTACACATTATGCCCCCTGAGATGACAGTTGTTTTGGATGTATTCATCCTACTGAAATATACCAGACTCTGGAGATTCTTTTCCATGTATATCACTGCTCATTCTACCACATCCCTTCTGGATGAATTTAGCTTTTGAATGAATAAAGCCAATGGCAAGATTTCGGAAGACGGAAGCAAAGAGAAGTTGGATGAAGCGTTTTCTTGCTCACTCCCTGCAGTGTTATTATAGGCTGGTATCCTTAACCCAATGTCACAGTTCCTGGTAGGTGACTCCTCCCCAACCTCATTCCCTCCCTCTGCTCCTGTCTCTGTCTATCTCTGTCTCTCTCGATCTCTCTTGTTTCCTTAGACCTAGTTGTGGTAACCTCATTTTTACCCTTTGGGTAAGATGACTACTTCCCTGGGCCTTCTCTAAACCATGATCACACCATTATAAACATACCCTTAATCAAACTCTTTTCAAAGACATCACTTGGAGGCACTACCTTTTTCTTGCCAAACTGACAGATAAACTTGGCTTTAAGGTATCATGCCCTCCTGGTTTCCCTCTGACATCACTATCCACTCCATCTTACTGTCCTTCATTGGTTTCATCCAACATTTGGGTTCACAACATTTAAATTTTAGAGTGCCCCGGGACTCACTTCTCAGGCTTATTCTTTTTTCTGTGCATCCTCCATGCCGAGATGATCTCAATCAGATGTTAAATATCATCTATGTGGTAACCATCAAATATGTTTCCAGCCCTAACTTTTCCCATTAAATTCCAAACTCAACAATCCACTTGCAAGTCTAATAGGCAAATCAAACTTAATTTGTCCAAATCATATCCTCCCTTTCCCACCCCCCACCAAAACCCCTTCTACTGTGGTCATTCTCATCTCCACAGTGGCACCATCACTGATACAATTACTGAAGACCAAATCCTAGGAGTCTCCTTGGACTCCTGTTTGCTGTCTACCCTACAAACAATCCAATAGCAAGTACCATCCACTCCCCCTTCTTAGGTTATACCCTGAAACCAGCAGTTGCTCACTCCTGCAGCACTAGTGTCCTAGCCAATGCCACCTTTGTCCCTCCCCTAACTACCTACTGATCTCCTGTCTGGCATCTCTGCCTCCATTTTCACTGCTATGGAGGCCAGAGTGGATCTACTTAATGAGGAAATCAGAGCACCATCACTCGTCCACATACTTTCAAAGACTTCCTTTTATAAATCAGATGAAACCCAGACATTTTCCTGTGACTCCAGAGCTGTCTGTCTTCTGACCTTTGTTTTGCTCTCCAAAGACCTATTCTTGGTCAGCCGCTCTGACCATCTTACTACCTAATGCAGTAGCCACTAGACAGGTGCCAACTGAGCACCTGAAATGGGCTAGGGAGACTGAATCTGCTTTATTTAGTTTTCCTTAGCTTAAATTTAAACTTAAAATTAAAAACAGGTACAAATGTAATTATAAGAAAAACACTTAAGTGTGTTTGGATAGCATGGATACATGAACCTACTTTATCAATTATGCATTTTCTGAAATCAGAACGCAGATCCATTATTTCCAATAAAAATTTAGCCTCTGAGTTGAGACATGCTTTAAGTAGAAAATACCCACCAGATTTTGAAAAAAATTAGATGAAGAATGCAAACTGTTACATTCATAATTTTTTCCATTAATTACACGTTTAAATATAAAATCTATAATTAAAACCAACTTCATTTCGCTTTTACTTTTTCATTTTATGTTTATTTTTTATCGAGGTTATTGGAACATTTTGAATTTCATATGTGGCTCTCATTGTGTTTCTATGGGCAGCGCTGCTCTAAAATACCAAACTCGGCTCTGCCTCCAGGGTCTTTATATTTGGCATCCCCTCTATCTAGAAATGCTCTTCCCAACTCCCAACACTGCATGGCTCCTCCTCATTTGCCATTTTTCTTCATATCTCTGCTCAAATATCAACTGCTCCAACACCCTTTTTTCTGATCACACTAGCTAAAATAGCCTTCATACCATCTCTAATACCCTGCTTTCTTTTGTCTGCAGAGCGCTCACACTACTTCTATCTGCTCATCCTGAGTCCCGTACTAGAAAGGAAGCCTCATAAGGACAGATACTTCTTTCTTCTTTAGTGTCGAGTCTCAGAACCTAGAAATAAAAGGTATACATGGGCACTCGATTTTGATGAAGAAGGAACGAATGAATGAATGAAGCCACTGACACAACTGTGGCATAGCATGAACAATTTCATGGTGTATACTCTATAATACTTACCTAAATTCAGCCTTGTAACATCTTCACTGTGCTGGAATTCAAGTGAGCATGAAATATTTATCTCATGAGAATTTAAGACCCCAAGATGCTGATATAAACAGGACAATTGCTCAGGGCCAGCAACAGAAGACCTCGGGTAATGGCAGAGTAGGTGTGAGTGACACAGGCCACTCTCTACACATCCCTTTTACAGATACAACTAAGAGCCACAATCCGGTACCTAATACCAATGAATCATTCATATTTAAGAATGCTATTTTTTCATTTATTCTCTTTCAAGACAGAGATTTCAAAGGTGTATGAAAGTTTTCAAAAGGGAAAATAATACGTGAAAGATATTAACTTGAAGCCTTCTAAAATGTCTTTTCTTGAGATGCCTTAAAAGTATACTTGAACTGTTTTGCAAACAGCCATGATTCCAAGCACACATTACTGCTTCAGTTTTCAAGAGTCAGGAGCACGTAATTCTGAGAAGGAAAGAAATTAGAGTAACGTAAATATACTCTAGGCTATCTCCAATATAAAATATATAGAAGGCTTATCATTTGCAGGCTGCACTGTGAATTTTTTACTTAGATTTTCAACATAAGTATCACTTCAGGTACTAAGACAATCCTCTTTCTCCAAATGTGAAGCTATATATATTTTTAGCATGGAAGCCAGGAAATTTATAATTTTCCTCTCAAATAGCATCAATTTGCACATTGTAAACAATAAAGACTGAGCTAACGATAGTATTCTCATAAATGTCAAAAAACATGCTTTCACTCATAGTTTAGCAATTTCAGTTGAAGGTAAGGTGAATGCATCAATGGAGAGAAGCGGAAATAAGATGCATTTTTATCTTGCCTTCCAGAAGGTGCATAACTTTCTGTAATTGCAACATTATCATCATTGATAACTACTAAGATTTTTTTGAGATTTTATTTTTAAGTAATCTCTACACCCAATGTAGAACTCAAACTTACAATGCCACGATCAAGACTTGCACATTCTACCAAATGAGCCAGCCGGGTACCCTGATTATTAAACATTTTAGGCAGACCCTTGCAATGAATCTTCAGTGACAGGAGGGAAAGGGACAGGATGGGGGATGGGTTGGAAGGTATTTCTCTAGAAGGTCACAAAAGTGAGAATGTGCATGAGGACAGCTTCCAGCCTAGCTGATGGCTGGAGTCTAAAACCATTTCTGAATGCCGATTGCCTTCCTCATTGTGGACATGTGGGTATTGTGAGAGCGTGACGGGGGTAGGATCACCTCAACCATCTTTGCTTGTCCCCATTCTGCCAGGCATAGTGCTGCTGGCTTATTTTCCTCATCTGCTTCCTAATCAGCTGTGAGTTAACAAAATGGATTAAACTTGTATGTGACTAAGGATAAAATATACTTTATGTTGGATTTGGGGGGATATTTTGTCTGTGTATTTCTGAACATTAGAGCCTCCTATTTGTGACCTCTGTCTGAAGACCTTAATCACATTCAGTCTCCCTACTATATTAGAGATAGAAGTGGTGGGTTTGGTGAATTTTAGTGGGGGAGAGGTTAGAATTTTACCATATATCCTAGTTTTCGGGCCTGTGGAGTTAGGAGAATCACAGAGGTACTTCTGGAAATCAGCTTGCCGAGGCTCTCCATGGTGTTTAGCAATGATGGCATGGATTCTCAATTCAGATTATGTGGGGTAAAGTCTGCCAGGCCGTAGAACATCCCTGAATTTTCTTATACGCTCTTGAAAAAAATGGATATTCTAGAGGTCTGCTCTCAGTTGGTACAAATGGTCAGAAACATGAAGTAAATTCAGTCTTAAACCACTGGTACATGCATGAAATTGCAGGATTCTGGCATGCCTCAAATTACAATCCCTTCCAGACGGTCTTTCAAACCACTTACTTAGAAATGAAAAAGAAAAAAAAGAGAGAGAGAAAGAAAGTAAAGAAAAAAATATTCAAAAGTGTTTTTTGATCACTAAGTTTTATTTTTGTTTTTTCATTCTTTTCTACCTAGAAATTGCTTTAACCCATTTTCCATGATTACTCTATTCCTGTCCTATGAAATCTTAAGCCGGGATGTGCACCTTATCCAAGAACTGATATTACAGTGGGTAAATGTGACAACACTTTCCACAAGAGAATATGCATACCTGTTTCCTATGCCAGTGATTCATTTCAATTTTGATATCAAGTAGATTTTGCTTTACACCTCTGGCTGTCAAATGCACGTGCTGGTCTTCCTCTAAATTTAAAATCTAGTCAGGGAGATGGAGGAGATAACACCTCTTTTATTACGATTTGGGAAACAATAAAAATCATTTTGGATATTAAACTATCCCATAAAGCACTTGGGTATATTTCACTCTGTGCTTAGAAAACTGCACACAATATATTCAAAGAAACAGATGCCAGCCAAATACAGCAAAAACTATGATGCCTCCATATCACCAGCAGGTTTGCAGATACTCAATTGAATCAGCAAACTACAAATTAATAAGCACACAGAAAACTAATTGCCTGGAAAAGAATGTTCCACTTGCTTTGTCATTAGCTGCTTGAAATTCTCTACAAGAGCAGCTTATCTGAAATCTAAATTTTGGAATAGAGATCAGGCAGATACTGAAACCAAAGTCAAAGCTTATGTCTGTCTTCCTCTCATACACTTCAGTCAGGACAGCCAGGACTCGGAGAAAACTCACAGATGCAAAGTAAACGTATCAGTGGTTTGCAGTTCATCTTAGAGAGTTTGTCCATACACAGAGAAAGGCACAGTTCAAGACAGCTCAGACTTTCATTTGTGTGAAAATCACCTGGTATCTTGAGAAAATGCAGGTGCTGATTCAGTAGGTCTGGGACAGAGCCTGAGAAACTGCATTTTGAACCAGTTCCCAGGTGATGTCCAGGCTGCTGGTCTCAGGGTTACATACGTATTAAATAGTGGGAGCTCACCCAGCTAGTAATTTCTCTTAGAAATCAGAACACCTGTTGCCATTTTCACTCCCAGTTATTCACTGTGGGTTCTTAGGCAAGTCGTCTGACCTCTCAGTGCCTCTACTTCTCATCTGTCAAGAAGAGGAACTGAAGCTAAAGAGATTGCTTCAATACAAAATCTTGAAGAGATTAGAGATGTTCTGTGAACAGATTGGCTGAGCAAACATGGTCAGATGAGACCCACCCTTTGGACGAGGGAAAAAAGGAGTCTTAAAGGCTGAGAATCAAAACTAAACAAACAAGCAGGTCCTACAGAAAGGCAGATCCCTAAAAAGAATGTGTAAGTAAAATACACTTTACTTATAAAAATAAAATATAATATATACATTATACAAATTGTATTGATTATTTATTATATAAAATATATTATATATCAATATAATATAAAGACATAATATAATATATATATAAATATAATATAAAAATACATATACAATTTCTTTTTAAAAAGCAAAATGCCACAAAAAGAATCAGTGGGAGGAAAGTCAGGCTGAGGACAATGAGGAAGCACTACATACTTCAATATGTGAAGACTGATGACCACAGCGATTTACAAAGGACAGATCCTTGGAGACAGGTGAGGGAAAAGATGATGCAATGCCTAGAGAAAAAAAGAAAAGATAAGGAAACCTTGGATGGAATACAACAAATGATTTATAGTAGGTAATAAAAGAAACAAATGAAATCACCTCTTTCCCCAAAATGTTGGATGGATTTTTTTTTTGTATTTTCTTTATAATTTCTTTTATTCTTTTATAAACATATAACGTATTATTAGCCCCAGGGGTGTTGGATGAATTTTTAGCACAACTTTTTCCTCAGCCTTTCAATATTTTTTAAGTACCTGGGACACACACGAGTAACACACCTTCCAGTGTATTGTTCAGCCATCTCTTGCTTCCAAAATGAAATGAAGCATGTTGCCAACAATTTCCAAATGTGCTAAAGGTTCACATGGAGGCTCTCTGTATCCGGCCCCTCCAAGAAAAGCAGTTTGCCTTTTTATCCACAAAGCCTCCTTGTGACAGGGAATGCCTCACAGAAAACTGAGGGACAGAAAAGAGGGAGGAAAAAAACACTTTTATTTTCTTTGTAAGTCACTAATTAATTGAACTACTGTATCAGCAAAGCTGGAAAATCCTGCCTGTCCAGACTGTCATTTATACCAGTAGCATTCTTGAACTTCTCCAAGGTTGGAACTACTGATGATTAACTTCTGGGAATACCCAGGGTAACTATTTCAGACCTGTGAACTATCACGCCTTCTCAATGTCAGCAGATACCCACATCAGGCAAATACCTTCTCAGAAGGCTGTAAGGTTACATTTCACTTTTGGAGGTGACTGTTGTAGCCACCAAATGGTAATAACTCTCTCCAAACCTGCCCAGGGCCCTGACTGACTTTCTTCCTGATAAAGGCACTATCTGCCTAAGACTAACATTACCTGTGTATCAGCAGTTTCTGCGCCAGAGACTGTATCTGAAATCTAACTGCTGATTTCCACACATCTACAGACAGAAACAAAGGGTCACATTTCTAAAGGTCCCAACCCAAGGAGAGAGCCAGTTAGCGGATTTGCAACACAATCAGTTCGACAACAGGGCAGGAGAGATGTGGTATCACTCACAGATAAAGACAGCAGTCTGGGACCCTCTACATTACCAAGACTCACTCAAGATTCCTCAGAAGGACTCCCAGGCTTTTATTTCTCTGACAACCAAACCCAAGAGGTTCGCCAAAATAGAATTCCAGTGTAGGGGGAAAGAAGCTAAAGAATTATGCATTAATAACACCTTTACCCACAGGCAGAACATATTTTCATCTGCACACATCACGAACCGGAGATCTTAGGTTATTAAAGGTGAAAGAGGCTAATAGTCTTTGGGATGGCTCTCTTGGGATGCCTATTTGCATAATGAAGCTAATAAAGGGCAACCTAACTCAGCAGTTCTTTGGGATCAGGCACTTGTAGTCACTCACACTATTTTAAATTCACTAACTAAATTACTTTGCGGAAGAACCGTTGGTAGCTAATCTGAAAACTATGTCTACAAATAATGCGTGACCATATCTACCAATGAAGAAGAAGCCTAATTGGTCAAGATGTATGGTTTAGTTAATCTGTCTTTTAGAAAATACCAAATGAATGCATACATAAAGATCACCATTAATAAAGATTTAAACACTGCTGAGGTCATCTGCATAATCTGAACTCAGAATTGAAGGCCCCTGTCCTGCTCTGGATCCCCCCCCCCCCCCGAGCCACCCAGGCACCCCCTGCTCTGGATTCCCAAAGCCAGGACCCCTAGTTCTGGAAGCATTTCCTGCCTGGAGCTATCCTGTATCTGAGGAAAGAAAACTGAAACTTTTGGCCATGAACTTATTTTCATATTGAGTCATTGCACAGTCATTTTACTTAAAATTATGGAACCCAAACTGCAAGAAAAAATTTAGCACAAAGGATAAGTAGAAGTCAATTGATAACTAACTTGGTTTTAAAAGAGAGAAATGGGATTTATTTACCACAAAGGAATAATGTAATATTTTGCCATTAATTTATTTGTTCACTTTCCCTGGTGCTTTTACTGCAAATGGTCTTACTTTACCATAAACAGTCACTCATGAGGAAGAGATAGAGCACAGAAGATCTTTAAGGCAGTGGAAATGTTCTGTATGATAGTGTAATGATACATGTCATCATAACCTCTGTACAAACCTGTAGAATGTACAACACCAAGGGTGAAACTTAGGGTAAACTACAGACTTTGGGTGATAATGATGTGTCTCTGTAGGTTCCTCAGTAGTAACAAATGTCCCACTCCAGTGGGGGCTGCAGATAAGGGGGGAGGCTGTGCATGTGGGAGGGGCAGGGGGCATATGGGGAATCTCTGCATCTCCTTCTCAGTTTAGCTGGAAACCTAACACTGCTGCTAGAGTCTACAAATAAACCCAAACCTTCATGAATAATAATAGTCATAATCATTAATATTGATTGACTATTTGTTACTTGTCAGGCACTTTGCTAAGTGTTTTTTCTTTTTTTAAGTTATTTATTTATGTTGACAGAGAGAGATTGAGGAGAGGCAAAGGGAAAAGGAGAGATAATCTTCTTTTTAAATTTTTTTTATTTTGTGTTAACATTTAATGTATTAGTTGTTTCAGAGGTATAGGTCTGTGAATCATCAGTCTTATACACTTCACAGCACTCACCATAGCACATACTCTCCCCAATGACCATAACCCAGCCACGCTATCCCTCTCCCCTTCCTCCCCAGCAACCCTCAGTTTGTTTTCTGAGATTAAGAGTCTCTTATGGTTTGCTTCCCTTCCCAGTCCCATCTTGTTTCATCTTTCCCTCCCTTCCCTCTATGACCCCCCACCCTGCCTCTCAAATTCCTCATATAAGAGAGATCATATGATAATTAACTTTCTCTGATTGACTTATTTTGCTCAGCATAATACCCTCTAGTTCCATCCACGTAGTTGCAAATGGCAAAATTGAATTTCTTTTGATGGCTGCATAATATTCCATTGTACATATATACCACATTTTCTTTATCCATTCAGCTGTTGATGGACATCTAGGTTCTTTCCATAGTTTGGCTATTGTGGACATTGCTGCTATAAACATTCGGGTGCACGTGCCCTTCCGGATCACTATATTTGTATCTTTAAGGTAAATATCCAGTAACGTGATTGCTGAGTCATAGTGTAGCTATATTTTCAACTTTTTGAGACACCTCCATACTTTCGAGACACCTCCATATTTTCCAGAGTGGCTGCACTAGTTTGCATTCCCACCAAGAGTGGAGGAGTGTTCCCCTTGAGAGAGAGAATTGTTAAGTAGGCTCTATACTCAGCATGGAGCCTGCCCAATGAGGGGCTCAATCTCACAACTCTGAGACCATGACCTAACAAAAATCAAGAGTCTGATGCTTACCAACAGAGTCACCCAGATGCCCCTCTGCTAAGTGTTTTACATGGATTAATTCACTTATTTCTCACAGCCACTCTGTATCATAGGTGCTAATAATATGCCTATTTTATAGATCATCACAGAAAGGGTAATTAACTTGCCTGTGATCACACAACTAATAAGTGGCTGAGCTGGGGATTCACATTCAGACAGTGTTTGATTTTCCTAGTACATTGCTTTTTCTGTGTGTTTGCTATATAAAAATTGGTATGTGTTTATGTCCATGTCGATGTATCTTTTCTTTAAAAGTAAAAATGTATAGGGTACCTACTTAGTGCCACTTAACATGTTAGAAGATAGATGTAAGATATCTCCTTCCCCAGGGATTTCTGTGTCACTTTGGATATTCCTTGAAATCCCTACATCACATTTACTAAGTAGATATCCCATAAGTTGTTAAATTGTAATGAAAGTTATTTTAATTCTTTAGATTTTAAGTCTAAATTTAGCTTCTTGGTCCTTCATGACTGACCTTCTAATCCAACGCACCTCATCTTTCAACTTGGAATTTTGAGGAACCGGGGAGAGTAAAGTAGCCATAGGATTCCATGCTAAGTTTCAGGTGAAGACAATGAAAGTAGGTTGGTACTACAGAGAAGAGAAAAAGCATGGATGAAAATGGGGATGTTTTAGGGAGCTGTTCATGAGAAGAGGAAAAGTGTTTAGAAAGGGTGCAAGAAACTTGGAGTAAATGTGGTCCATCTAGTGGTAGAGTTGCTTAGAATCCAAAATGGAGAAACTGGACAGGCAGAGAAGTAGCAGGTTAAAAGATTATAGGTTGTCTCCTTCCTCTTGAGTGGGCTGGACTTTGTGACTCACTTCCAAAGAGTAGAGCATATGCAGAGGGAAAAACAGTGACTTTACAGTCGAAAAACCTGGCAAACGCCACCTTCACCAAAGGATTAAGTTAAATATCACCTGTGATCAATCAGGTGGATAACTTGTGGCCCTGATATGATGTGATGAGAAGGCACTTCACCTCTGTGATATTTTCCCTGTAAACCCAAAACCGAGTCTGCTCATGAGAAAAATGTCATGTAAACCCAAATCAGGGAATATACTAGAAAACCCTTGACCAGCCCTGTTGAAAACTGTCAAGATTGTGAAAAATATGAGAAGATTTTGAAATTGTCACAGATCAAAGGAGACTAAGATATAATGACTAAATGCAGTGTGGAACCATGAATTGGATCCTGGTGCAGAAAAAGTACAAACTGGTGAAATCCAAGGAAAGTCTGCAGTTTAGCTGGCTGCAATGAACCAATGTCAATTTCTTAGTTTTGATAAATACACCATTGTCATGCAAGATGTTCATATTAAAGGCAATTAAGATGGAGACTATCAGGAACTCTCTCTGCTTTCTTTGCAACATTTTGCACTTATTTGTTTTTTGTAATTCATATTTATCCCCAAATAAAAAGGTAATTTAAAAATAATTGTGGGGTGGGGCGCCTGGGTGGCTCAGTGGGTTAAGCCGCTGCCTTCAGCTCAGGTCATGATCTCAGGGTCCTGGGATAGAGTTCCACATCGGGCTTCTGCTCGGCAGGGGGCCTGCTTCTCTTCCTCTCTCTCTGTGATCTCTTCCCTTCCTCTCTCCTACTGTAATCTCTCTCCTCTGTCAAAAATAAATAAATAAAATCTTTAAAAAAAATAATTGTGCGTTATAGCTTCATCTCATTAAAATGATTTGGGGACATAAGTTGTTGTCTTTTTTTTTTTTCCAATGGATTTAAAACATTTAAGAAGATATGTAATTTTTTGTGGGATAAGGAAAATGCGGACCTAGAGGGGCTATGTGTTAACATCACATTGTGTTCAATAAGACTAGTGATTACTGACTATGTAGAGGCTTTATGACAAACAAGATTAAAAGTCATGGGTAAAAGGAAAGGCATACCAGGAGGAACAAAGCATTTCAGAGTGCAAGCACCTATGTCAGCCATGTTACTTTTAATCAGCAGATTAGGCCTAGATGAGATGGGAGTTACATAAATACATGCTCAGGGGAATTAAGATGGGAAGAATAAGGCATGAATTAAGGAGCCAACTCCGGGCAACAAGAGCAAGGAGCAAGAATAAAAACACGAAAGCCAGTGAACCTGATGTTGGTCATTGGTAAGCTCCTCAGACTTCAAGGTGCCCCCGCCAAAAAAACAAAACTTAAGAGATAGTTTACAGAGTTGTTTCAAGCCTTTTCCCTCCAGATTTGGCATAAAGAAGCTGGATTATTAAAAACTCTTCCCTTTATAACTTTGTCTCCTCCTCCTCTTTGACAGCCTGGAGTAAAGTATGAGGCTGAAGATCCCTGGTGGTGGAGATCCCCATTCTGCTACTAACTAGAGTTTTGATATGACGAAGTTCTCATTATCTCTCTGGTCTCAGTTTCTTCAAGTAAAAAACTAAGACTTTTCTTGGTAAGGAATTCATTCATTCATTTATTTATTTATTTAGAGAGCACAAGCAGGGGGAGAGGCAGAGAGAGAATCTCAAGCAGACTCCCTGCTGAGCAGGAAGCCTGATGCAGAGCTCCGTCTTGCAACCCTGAGATCATGACTAGAGCCGAGATCAAGAGTCGGACACTTAACTGAGTGAACCACCCAGTACCCCCCAAATGAAGAGTTTTTATGTGACCAAAAGTCTCTTCCCAGTCATAAACATCATGTGATATTATTTTGTGGACTACTTTTGGCACACAAGCCCCCAAATTTACAAGCCTTGTTTATTGTATCAAAGGCACATAAGTAAGAATGGATGGAGTCAACACTGCTACAACCTAGTCCTGTTACCCTAGTGAGGGTTCCATCATTTTGTTCACATCTGGGGATATACACACATCAGGACCATGCCCCTCCACCCAAGAAGCTTTGCTGTGCTGGGTACTTCATTAAAAAATGTCATAAAACTTACCTTCTTCTTTCCTTGCTTCAATTTAGGATCCATATCCAATCTAGGCCACTGGTGTAGAGATAACATGAATTTCCCAGGGAAAATAGAGATACAAATTAACTGGAAGTATTAATGATCATTTCATGGCCCCTAAACACTAAAATGGGAACATTAAAGGTAAACTCTGTGCCTTAGATGTTCCCTTAGAGGGGAAGAAAGCAAAGAAGAGGAGTGCAAATAAAATAAGAACAGTATCTAAAAGCTGGGAAAAATGAAATTTGCCCCCCTCCAAAATCACACACACACAAAAAACAAAAACAGAAAACCCTACCTCATCATATTAGAATCGAAAAGTTATTAACCATTTTAGGTTTAAAAAAAGGGCAAGAAGTGTCATCTGGGGAGAATCAGGGGGAAAATAAAATGACCTACTCCCCCTGGTATGTCCAAACTTTCTGTATTTAGGGAAACCTCCAGACACAGGCAAATGGCGATGTTGGGAAAAAAACTATAAAACTAGAAAAAACTATAATTAAATATTACATTGTTTTATTTTAAGATAATTCTCACATTGAAATGGTTGAGTTTTTCTTTTGATATTTAGTTAGAGGCCAACTAGTTTTGTTCTATATTTATTTAATGCTGTGTAGAAATTGTGGAAACTTCCAAGAGTACAGAGAAGGAGTAGCTGTGCATATGCATACACATAAGGACATGCATACACATACACATATACACGTGCATATTTCTTATTCTTAAGAAAACGTTTTTTTACCTTACTCATGACCACCTGACATTGCACAGGCCAAAAAGTAACCTAGATTTGTGATCCATCTAATCTTATGACTGGGTCCAGTATTTAAGCAAAAAAGTACAAAATGCTTTGAAAACTTAAAACCAGCCCATGCTTCTACTGATCTGATCAAACAGAAATACCACCAGAGCTGAACTGTTTTTGTAGTAATCTAAGTTGTTTGACAGGTACAATCAGCTAAGATAAGAGCAATTCATTTTATACATGAAGACAAAAATCTACATTAAAACATAGATGTGGCTAACGGTTAAGAACAACAAACTAGGTGATTACCATTATGTCCATGATAAGAATAAGAAAGGCTAAACTCTACAAATTCAGATGAATGACATATTATTAGCAATCATGAGAAAGCACATGTCCTTGACTCCTACTTAAGATCATCTTCTACATCAAGCAAAATAACTTTCAGATTGGGAACTGTAGGTAACAAGCAAAGTTATCAAAGATTGGAGTTCAAGATGCTGGAAGATACTTAGAAAAAATCTCTTTCCTTGAAATTAATAGAAGATTTTAGACCCAAATGAGCTATACACCAGACCAGTTGTGAGGAAAAAAAAAAAATGAACAAAAACACTTAAGTTGCCATAAAAACAAGGTATTCCAGTAGTTGATATATGGACAAATACCTCCAATGTTTCAAAACACAGAAATGAAGTTAGAAACTAGAAACTACATAAAATCCAGCTTGATGTTGATCCTGCCCATATTCTGGAACACAGCTGAAATCAAGGAACCAACACAAACAACAAGTCATGCAAAATTAATTTTCTTGGGAAAAAAAAAAAATGAAAGGGTGCCTGGGTGGCTCAGTGAGTTAAGCCTCTGCCTTCAGCTCAGGTCACAATTTCAGGATCCTGGGATCCAGCCCCACATTGGGCTTTCTGCTCAGTGAGGAACCTGCATTTCCCTCTCTGTCTGCTTCTCTGCCTACTTGTGATCTCCCTCTTTCTCCCTCTGTCAAATAAATAAATATTTTTTTTTAATTAAGAAAGAAATCTTATCAGGGAAGTCAAGAAAATACCATAAAAAGAATATATTTTAATTTCAGCCAGTTTAAAATATTTTGTTTGTAATTTGTTTCACGAAGTTTTCCTCTATACCCTTAGCAACAGACACACACACACACACACACACACACACACACACACTGGATGAGCAAATACCATGTTTGCACTAAGTGTTATACCTAAAGTCTGTTGATTAATGGATGACTAACAGATGGTTAGGGTGTGGCAAGACTCTGATTGACATCACCCAGGTTTTTTTTTTTTTTTTTTCTTAATTACTAAAGGTCAAGAGATACCCTTATCAAGTTTGTAGAAGACACACATCTGGTGATGAAATCAGTTTTCAGAAAGAACTTGACAAACTAGAATTAATGATCACATTGATTTCAATGAAAGTCCTACTCTGTACCTCTGAGAACAACCACATCAGTGAAATGCATATCTTGCCTGATATGATCACAAGACTGTTTATAAAAATGCTTGGGAATTTGGGTTGATCTCAGTCTCTTTATGGCCAATGATGCGGCATGTTTGCCAAAAATGTCTACTGCCTGCTTAACTTACACCAGTTAGAAGTATCCTGTTGAGAGCAAAGAAGGCAGTGTTCTTGCAGTGACCGTCCTTGGTTTAATCTTGGCCACCACATTTTAGGAGAAAGACTGATTAACCAAGGCTTATCTAGAACAGTGAGACCAGAGCTTTGGAGAGTCCAGAATGTGGGTTACAACAGTAATTATTAAAAAAAAGAGAGAAGAAGAAGAAGAAGAAGAAGAAGAAGGAGGAGGAGGAGGAGGAGGAGGAGGAGGAGGAGGAGGAGGAGGAGGAGGAGAAGAAGAAGAAGAAGAAGAAGAAGAGAAAGAAAGGAAGGTGACTGAAGACAGAGAACAGTTGAGGCATGATCATTATTTTCAAATATTTGAAATTCCATTTTATTTATTTATTTTTTTTAAATTAAATTTATTTATTTTCAGCATAACAGTATTCATAATTTTTTTCCCACACCCAGTGCTCCATGCAATCAGTGCCCTCTATAATACCCACTACCTGGTACCCCAACCTCCCACCCCCCCTTGAAATTCCATTTTATTTTATTTTTTTTTATTTTTTTTTTTTTAAATTTTTTTTTAAAGATTTTATTTATTTATTTGACAGACAGAGATCACAAGTAGGCAGAGAGGCAGGCAGAGAGAGAGGAGGAAGCAGGCTCCCTGCTGAGCAGAGAGCCCGATGTGGGACTCGATCCCAGGACCCTGAGATCATGACCTGAGCCGAAGGCAGCGGCTTAACCCACTGAGCCACCCAGGCGCCCTGAAATTCCATTTTAAAGGACGATTGAATTTACTCCACAAAGCTCCAGAAGACAAAAGTCAGATCAATAGGTTGAAAATTTGACTAGGCAAAGCTGAGCTCACTGCAAGAAAGAACTTTCTAGTAATTATAGCTTTTTAATAAAAAAATGAAATACCAGTATTGTCAAGGGTATAAAAACAGGAATATTTTCATATAATTGAAATGGGGGTGGAAATTGGATCATTTTTTCTGGGAAGGCAATTTGGCAATGTATTTCAAAAGATTTAAGAGCCTATATCATTTAATTCATAAATTCCACTTATAGACATTTACCTACATAATTAGAAATGTTGAAAAAAGTTTATAGCAAAATTAATTGTATCATTTTTGTAGTAGTGGATATTTTGAGATAAGCTAAAGCCATCAGATTTATATATTACATACATATATACATATCTGTGTTATATATTTTTACATATATAAAATGGAATACTAAGCAGTTTTTTTAAAAAACTCATAGAAAAATATTTTGTAGAAGCAAATATTCATAATACATTTTAGTTGAGAAAAGAGATTTCAATCTTCTAAATGTAGAAAAAGAAAAAAATTTAAATAAAATACACTAAAATATTAATATTGTTACCTATAAGATAAAGAACAATTTTTCCTTCTGTGTATTTTCTTTTTTTTCCCAAAGTCTAAAATGAAAATATAGACATGTTACAATCAGAAATAAACAAAAAACAGTGGAGGCACAGAACATGTGTTCTCACATCCCCAATACCTGATTCACAGTAGGAAAGCTACACATTTTTTCTTGAATAAATGAATAAATTAATTAAAAGTTATAAATATTTTATAGGGTGAACTCTTTAAAAGAGTTAATAGCTTCCCATTACTGGAAATGTTCAAGCAGAGGCTGGATGACTCTCAGTATATTTGGAGGGCATTCTTACTTTGATTTAGAGCAGGGATTCCCAAAATGAGACACTTGGGAAACCTAAAATACCTCCCCATTTCATGAAATAAAAATTTCCAGCCCCCACCCCAGACTCCCCATCCCAGCATTTGCAGGGGTGTTAGAATTTGCCTGGGTTTTGCAAGGTAGACTTTGGAGATTGTTTCCATGTATCGGAAGACCAAGCTGCTGTGGTCCTACATTGATGGCTAAAGGCTGGATCCCATAGAGGTTACTCTGGGCCTTTGAACTGGCTGTTCATTGGCCTGAAATAGTCTCCCCTCAACCCCCAGTCCCACCTGCAGAGATCACTCCTTCACTTCCTCCATGACTTCATGACTTCATACAGATGCTGCCTCCCCAAAAAGCCTCCCACAAACTGCAGCCCTTTCCAAAATTTCCCATCCAGGTTCCCCTGTTCTGCTTTTTTGCCTGAGCACTTACCAATTCCTACAATATAATTCATTTATTATGTTTATTGTTTATGGTCTGTCTCTCCCTACTAGCAAGTAAGCTCCATGAAGAAAAGATTTTTTTTTCATCTTTTGTTCATTTAAGTATCTCAGAATCATGCTTGGCACATAGTAGGTACTCAATGAATGTTTGTAAAGGACACTATGAATGGAAGAATGTTTATGGTTCTAGTCGAAGGTGCTTGGCTGCTGCTTTGTGACAAGCGATGTTTTTGGGTGAGTCTTTTCAGAGGTTGGCAAACTTTTTCTGGAAGGGGCCAGATGGAAATATTTTCAGCTTTGTGAGTCATATTATCTCTGTTGCATTTACTCAACTGAACGATGGTAGTACAAAGGGAGCCAGAGACAATACATCAATGAATGAGTATGGCTAATTTCCAGACTTGGCCCTTGAGCCATAGTTTGCTGACCCAGCTTTATTCACATTTCTGGAAACCTCATCAAGTCAGAATTCTACAAAGGAACTGCTGATCTAGCTTTGTCAATAGTAGGTACAAAGTCCTTGGCTCTAAAGGACAGGGATCTTGGGGGAACTGTCTCTTTTTACTAAGACTAGAAGGGGTTCTTTATCTGGACCTTTATGAAAACATCAAAGGTTTTGTTGACAACAGGAAACAGGTGAAGCATTGTAATAATTAAAGAGTATAGTGGATTTTTGATATGACCCTTCAGTTCCTCCTCACTGGTTTTAGAGGTGAGCATCCTGGCTAACATTTTATGGTCCTGCCTGCTGCTCTACGCAGCCTATATTTTTTGCCTCATGTCTTGGGCTTCTCCTTCCTTTAGGAAGTCTGTTACTTTGATGTCACAATGTCTCAAACTAACCTTTGAAGAATGATTTTGCCTCTGTGAGTTTCTTTAGATATTTTTAATTTCCTTCAATAGGGCCTACTTATTACAGGTACATAAGGCTGCAGCAATCTGTGAAATCATCTTGGGGATTCTATCATTCCCCATAGAGGTCTAGGGGTTCATCATTTCATACACAGAATAGAAAGATGGGGAGGAGCACGTTGCAGGGGACAGTTTAAACTCCTATGACATGAAGACCATCTTTTCACTTTGCCAGATCTTAAGATACTGCCCTCCTGGACAAAAATAAATAAATAAATAAATAAATAAATAAATAAATAAATAAATAATGGGAACACTCCTCCATTTGTCAGAAGCTCCCAAGATATGTAGGGAGCACACCCCTTGCAGAAATTAATACAGAACACTACCAATACATTGCATTGCCCAATACCAACATAGCACTCAGATCTTTGGTTGAAAACTAAAAAGTTCAGAAAATCTTGTGTATTTTTTTTTTACAGAACCATGGTAATCACTTATTTTAAAAGATTATTTTATATTGTGAAATCTATGTGTAGGTCCCTTAAGACCTCCACTGAAGATAGCCAGTCCATTTCTAACAAGCAGGGCAACAATTCTCTGCATTAACTGTTAAACCAAATAACTGGAGGTAATAACTGGACCAGGGCAGGGTCTTGGTTCAGCAGTTGCAGGTCATGTTTATGGCCTATGGAGAAAAGAGGTCAACCAAATTGAGATATTTAGGTCAGTCTTTATTTCAAATATTGCACCCCATTATCAGAACAAATCTACTGATTTTGTCACAGAAAATACTGTTCTTGTTATCATGGCATCAAAATGAGGAACAGCAGACCTTAGAAAAACACATTTCCTATTTTCTGTAAAATGCCAATATTGTCCATTCCGAATGTCCTCCAATCTCTTTTAAAGACTTTGATCTAAAGCTTGTAAATGCCACAGACATTTTTCTTGGATGCTATTTTTTAGAACCTATAGGAATTTTTTGTCTTCATTCTCTGCAAAAACACCAACACTCAGTCTTTTTTCACAGGCCATTTTGCTTCTTCAAAAACTGAGCAATTTTTTCTCTTCTGGAGGACTCAGCTCTTGCTCGTGGAAAACTCTGCTGCACTTCCTCATCCCCACAGAGGACACTGGCCTGAACCTAGGCCCGGTCTCTGGCTCTGCACTTCTTGCTCATTCCCCCCCATGGGAAAAGTGGCTGATATTGCTGGTCTTGGTCTGACCACCACTGAGACACCTCACTGGTGTCCAAGGCCACTGCTCCACACAGCCCTTCTCTTCCTCCTCCTCTCCACCTCTAATAAGCCCAAAGGCACAGGACCAGTGTGAAGTTGTGAAACATATAATTGGTCTTTGTCCCTGATTCTGGCATAGAGCTCTTAAAATCCTTGGCATCTCCTAAGTTCTCCGAAGTAAAGAACTGGTGTATTTTGGTATGTTAATGAGGTGACTTTTGGACGCTACCTCAGGATGGGGGCTGGTTACCATAGGAACCAACCATGTAATTAGAAGGTTGAAACTTTTAGTCCCACCCTCTGACTTCTAGAGGTGTAGGTGGGAGAGGAGCTGGAGATGGACTTTAATCAACGGCCAATGATTTCATCAGTCCCGCCTATATAGTGAAGCCTCCATAAAACCCCATAAGTATGGAGTTCAAAGAGTCGTAGGTTGGGGAAGAACCAGAACACTTCCACTGGCCACTGTGCTAGGCCCAAACTTCATGGGGACAGAAGCTCCTTTGTTTGTGATCTCACCCTACGTATCACTTTATCTGATTGTCAACTCATATCCTTTGATGCCCTTTGTAATAAACCAGTAATCTGGTGAGTAAACTGGTTTTCTTTTCACTCTAGCAGATTATTTGAACCCAAGGAGGGAGTCATGGGAACCTCTGATTTATAGCCAGTTGGTCAGAAATATGATAATAACCTGAACTTCCTACTGGCATCTGAAGTGGGGGGCATTTTTGTAGGATTCAGCCCTTAAGCTATGGAATGTAAAACCACCTCCAGATATACAGTGTCCAAAATTAGTTGAATTGCAGGACACCCAGCTGATATCCAAGAATTGTTTGGTAAGCAGGAAAAAAACCCCAAGTAGGAATTGAATTCCTGAACTGTAGCCAGTCTCACAACTTCTCTGCTGTTCCATTGTGTCTGGTGGTTACTGAGTGGCCAAGTAAGAAGAAGCCTTCAGGATAGAGCCAGGTCCCAAAGTATAGATCAGGCAGAAAGTCAGTGAGTTCTTCTTGTCTATCAATTCTCTGTATAAAGCCTCCTCTTTTCAGAACACTACAGAAGAAGAGGGCTCCCTAACCTCCAACACCACAAACAATAGTATGGAATAAATGAAAGTTTTAGTTGCCTAAATCCTTACCTCTTTTCTTATACCTCAACTGTTATTCATAACAAAATAATGCAGACTTTAAACAGACAGGGTACTATTGTTGACTATCAAGTCAATGCCATCAAATCTGTCTTCTGTCATCTGTGTGTTCTTTTACTTGCTCTTACAAAGAATCATTAATTAATTAATGTCACAGTAGATATTAATTTATCTAAGGACTATACCCATATGCTTACTTGTCCCCTAAGCATATGGAATCATTTATTAGTTTTGAGAGCTATGGTACATATTTCTGTGGTGATAAATTGGAATATATTCAGGCAATTCATTTCCCATCCAGTTTTCGTCAGGTAAGACTGATATATGAAAGCAATCAACCTTTTATCCCTATTTCAGAGCAGCATTTTATATCACTCATAGGTGAACTAAAATATCCCCAAATAATACTTGTAATTGCAGACAAAGAAATCCTCTTAGTTCTTATTTCCTGTGCACGCATGTGTGAGTGTGTGTGTATGCACACACACACACACACACACACCACACACTGCAGGCACTTGTGATGGAACACATGTGAATACTACTGCTGACACCAGAAACTCCAATTACCCCAGGATTTGAGTGCTGACTGGGTCCTGATTTATTTTAAGCACATTAGGCAGTATAATGAGTAAAACAAATACTTTGAGGATCAGATTTAAATGAAAAAATGTAAAGGAATTCAGGTGTAAGTCTGATTTCCATGGTTATTTTTTCAATTGTGGTAAAGCCTTGGCTGCTACAAGCATCAATTAATGATCTAGATTTCCAACAATAATAAGGAGACCTGCTCAGAATGGATTTACAGAAAATGTGGTCAGTCTGATCCAAAGCTACCAAATTGGCACATTTACTAGAAGTAAATGGAGTAGATTATACTTCAAAAGACAATGATGGCAAAAGAATCTGGTGTATAGAAAATTATTGTCCTGGGGGGGTTAGGAAAGAAAAATAACTTTATTGGCTATTACTTGCCCAACTGGTTATAATAAGCCAGATGTCCATTGTGTCTAACTGATTAAAAATATGTCTTCATAAACATCGTCTCATAAAATTTCACAACAGTCCTGTGAAGCTGATAAGCTTATTTTAATAGAGGAAGGAATGGAAGCTCTGAACAATTAAACAACTTCCCTAATGTCACATAGAAATGGTTCAGACAATGACCATACAAATGAATGTACAAAATACATAAATAAAAAGAACCATGCATTAGAAATAGCCAGAGTGGGGCACGTTTCTTTGTGACCCAAGTAGATAACCTCATTCACTGGCAGCATTTTCCTTATTGATGGTGACCAACTGGTGGTGTGTGGGATATGGCAAATGATGAGGTCACACAGGGTTCTATGGATGAGACACTCCTGGATAACAAATTATGACATGTACTTCCTCATAGCCCACTGATGATGAATACATCTATAGCCAGTTCTGAGACACACATAATACTTCCCTCCTCAGGATTCCAGGGTCTCAAGGATATGATTTCAACAAAGCCAAACAAACTTATATATAATTTACTGATATTGTTGAATTCTGCATCTTGCCCTTTCCTCACTTCTCCATTTCTAGACAACATATTTCTAGGCATGGGAAAAAGATTAATTTCAAAAACTATCTAAACCATATTTTACAGTTAAAAAGTGTAATTTTGAATTTGAATAGAAGAATCCAATATATCAGTGGTTCTCAGAACACCAAGTCATTCAAAGTCTTAATAGCCACTTTTCCTCAGATTCCCAGCACTTCTAAGGTGGATTTTTAGAACCACACGTGTTCAAGTTGGAAGGAAATATGGTCCCTCCACTCCAAATCTCTGATTTCCCCAGCAAAGAAGTCTCGATGACAAGGAGTGGCATTTCATGATCACGCAATGAATTAAAGTCGAGGCAAAACTTAAAAACAAGTCTCCTCACCCCTGACAAGTGTTTCTCTGCTATGCTTTCATAGTAAGAAGGCACAACAATTCTTAAGATTGAGCAAAAATTCTTAAGATTTGTCAACTCTAAATTACATGGATGTTTTCTCATTCATGTGAACATGAACCAAGAACTATCTTTTCACCTCTTACTTCTGTACTTTCGCAGGAGAAAATAAACTGGTCAAATGAAAGGCAAGGAGGGAGCTACATACATATCTTGCCAGCTCTATTTCTTGCATTAAATTGTGTTATCTTGAGGTCAAGTCCCTTTAAATATGATCCTAGCACTAGAATCTTGGAGCACTTGAGACATTAGGACATGAAGTGCCCAATTATCCCTTACAAGATATTGGGGACCAAATAAAAATGGTGAGTGGTAAGGGCATCAGTCTAAGCAGGGAGCGACCAGGGGCGAGGCAATCTAATTTTTAAAAGTTTGCATGAAGACACATGACTACTAATGATATGGTAAGATGAGAATAATGTACTAAAAAAACGAAACTAGGGATTTCACTAATTTTATCTCAAGAAGTTGAGAGAGTGTAGGGGTGTGGCTATCATTTGTGATAGTCCTTGAAATATGAGTATTTGTGAGGAGATGGACAATAACAGGGGGAACACCACCAACAAAAGCAAAAAATGACATCATGGTGGGAAAGAATGAATAGCCAGTCGTGTCTAATAAATTAAGTCCTGCTGCAGAAAAAGTGAAAGGAGGTAGTAAAAGTTCAGGGCTAGGCCAGATTAGGATGCATTGTAAATACCAAGCTAAGAAATAATGAAGGTTATATAGTCAGGTCTGTATTTCTAAACTAATGAATGCATGGTGTAATGAGTAGCACAGAATTTACAGAAACAACATGCGCTTGGCTTATGGGCAAAAGCGAGGTTAATTCTAATTCAGTATCTAATTCTTGGCAGAAACTTAAGTCCAAGATGCAATGAAAAACTGTTCCTATTGCTAGTAATAACATTCTAACTTGGTCAGCTCTCAATGCTAAAAGTAGAGGGCAGGTCACTGAGGTTCAGATTGATGAAAAGCAAACATTGGCCTTTTCTGGGGTACTTCCCAGTAGCATTGGACCATAGGTTCCCATGGCTCCCACCCAGTCACTAGAAGTCCCTCAGGCACTTGGAAGGCTCACATCTAGAATAAACTTGAAATTCTCTAAGCACCACAGAAGACCTTGGAGTTTTTCAAGAAGATCTGAAAGTGAATGAACTGACTTGACTTAATTTTCCACTTTTGTGGGAGGCTTGCCCCCTCTCTCAAGTCCCACATAGACCCTCAGTGACAATGCCAACACCCCAATTAGCTGGGAACTGAGTCATTCGAGCAGAACGAGTATTTGCTGCTCCGAAATTATTGAGCTGTGATGACCTTACTTGTGATTCTCCATTTTGTGACAAAGAGGCATATGTATGACTCACTGAGATCAAAGTCAAAGACTCAACTTCATATAATTTTGTTCTTACCTTTTGTATCTGCACCTTTAACTGCACAACAGAATTCACTTTTATAGTTAGTATGTCAAAATATAAACCTACGAGATTGGTAATTCTGACTGAATTAGAATTCAGGTCAAACAATACACTGTTTTGTTTTGTTTTTTTTTTTTTTTACTAAAGTTTTATTTGACTAAAGTGTTCAGTTTAACTAATAAACTAAATAAATGTTTTGATTGAACAGGATCAACCTTTGTCTTTAATGTTTAATGTTTAGCTAATTCAGTTATCTCTTGTAGATATCCTTCAGTGACTCTGAAAAAAGAACAGAGTATAATTTTGGTTGTAGCTCGTTTTTGTGATAGGATTGAAATTTCCTGTGTCATTTTTTTTTTCTTGAAAATATAGATGTCCCTGTTCTCATGGCTTCAGCTGTTAATACTTATTTCCCTACTAGGAAGTGTATTATGATACCCCTAAGGGATCTCTCACATTTAGCCTGAGATGACCTCATGAATCACTGGGAACTAATTTGTAACTATACAATACAGATATATCTAGTTCAGACTTAAAAACTTTTTGCCTTATAAGGTCAGACATGAACTGGATTTGATATAGAAATGACAAAATGGCTATAGAAATGATATTTCCTCTTTTGGATAGTAACATCACTAATGAAATTAATATTAACTCAAGAAATATATTAGTATTGGGGCGCCTGGGTGGCTCAGTGGATTAAGCCGCTGCCTTGGGTTCAGGTCGTGATCTCAGTGTCCTGGGATCCAGCCCTGCATCGGGCTCTCTGCTCAGCAGGGAGTCTGCTTCCCCTTCTCTCGCTGCCTGACTCTCTGCCTACTTGTGATCTCTGTCTCTCTCTGTCAAATAAATAAATAAATAATCTTTAAAAAAAGATATATATTAGTATGTGTATTTCTATAGACATCCACAGTGCATTTTTGTTTGGATAAATCAATCACTGCAGTATAAATGTGTGTATTTATTTAAATTAACTTTGTTTCCATGAAACCTGTAAAGGATTATGCACATTTTCTCATTTTGAAGCTCTCAAAAAATAATCTTTTCTGGATGAGTTGCAATTATGCATATCCTGAATTACATTTAATTGCAACATGGCAGTAGATTATAGGGAAACACCCAGCACAAGTGAATCAAAGTTTCCACGGGAGACTTTCATGTTTGCTGTTGGTTTGAAAATTCGGAAATTTGGGACCGTTCAGATGAGGTCTTTCGGACCCTTCCAGTATTTGTCTTTGGACAAAATTTAGCACATTTCCATGCATACTGGTCTGTGGGAAATAAAGAAGTGTGTTCTCCCATCAGACCACAGGGCAGCTCTCCAGTTATCACAGTGTGGCATGTCTGATAATCATTGTCTGCCTGAAGTGCCAAACTCATGTCTGCTTTATCTCCAATCCATCTCAGTGTAAATGGATGTTTGCAAGGCCTTGAGACCATACGAGCCACCTCAGGTGGAATAATAATTGTTCTTGTAGCAGCAGCTAGGCTATTTCATGGACATATTGGGTTGGCGAAAAAAGTGAAATCAATTTTAAAAAGAATGTGTAGCATTAGATAAAGCCCAAGTCCCTAGGGTCTTATCTGATGATTTAGTTTGTTTTTCAAAAGTGAGGTGCCCAGAGGTATTGGTGCTCTATTTTAAGCAGACCGAGAGTTTAATAGGAAGGTGCTGACAAGCAACTGAAAGGTCATCAGTAGACACTGCTGCGCATCTAACTGAATTGAACATTTGCACCAATGAAACTGCATCTGGTGTAAATAGGTTTATTGTTTCAGAGGGTTCCAGGACAGAATGCCATCTCGGCTCTCCCAAGGTGATACATCTATTGTAATCAGGAATCTGATAGTTATCTAAATCAATCTCTCTATAGATAGATAGATATCGAGAGAGAGAGAGAGAGAGAGAGCGCACATTCACGCAGCACTCACCCTTGGAATCAGGCCCTAAACTGGGAACACAGATATCAAACTGGAAGAAAGGAGAGATGATGATTCTCTGAAGCAACACTATGGTGGTGGTCAGCAGCTATGGGAGTTGAGGCTTATAAATAAAACATGAAATGTATGATCTAGTTTGTTTCTGAATATATTCCTGGGGGTCAGTGAAACAAATAGGCCCAGTATATAGAGGATGATTAAAAAGTCCAAGGAGAGTCTCCTCTAGGATTATCAATGGAAGTTGCATGGAAAACTTATCTCTATTACGTAAAAAGAAACTGAACCAGGGGAAATGAAACAAACAAAAAATGAATGGTGGAATTTCATTTCTTAATTGGTCTTTCTGCTTTGATTGTCTCTCTGCTCCAATTTGTCCTCCTTAATATTCCCAAAGTTAAGTCCCTGAAACAGAGCTGAATGCATTACTATCTTATATAAAAATGTTCAGTGACTCCCCATGGCCTATGAAATTCTGTAATTTGGGATTTATGACTCCCCACTACTAGTCTCCAATCTATTGTGCCAACCTCATCTCCCACTTTGCCCCAGTAAAACCAGTCTTTCCACCTCTCCCCGATATAGCTGCAACTTCCTGTTCAAATCACTCCCCCTTCAAAAATCCCCTCTGCTCCTGCTCCAGATGGAGATGTTTAAAAAAAGCAGAGAATGTGTCTGAATGCTGGACAATGTCTCTGAGCCTTATTGGGTGCAAAGCACTGTGCTAAAAGATACACTTTCTTTGTTTTATTTAATATTGACAGCAACCCTATGGGGTAGCCTATTTTATACACAGGAAAAGTGTGGTAGAGAGAATGTAATTAACTCACCACAAGGTCACACAGTTAGTCAATGATGGCGCTCAAGTCAGACTATCTTAATTCAAGAGCCTGTGCTCTGAATCTCTTCAATCAACTGGATTTCATCCATTCTTGTAACCAGCTCTCCACCAAGAGGCACAATTTTTAGGCATAATGGATCAAATAAGGGTCAATAAAATGTGGTTAAACCAAAGCCTCACTAGGTAACATAAAGAGCAAAATAAATGGTTTTAAAGAGAGAGAGAAAAAACACAGAACCAAAAAACAGAATGAAATATTGACTTCAGAGGCAAAGAATGTAATTAAAAAAAAAAAAAAAAAAGGACTACAGTCTCAGCAGATCCAAATTGTTGTATAGTGGCTACTATCCTATGGGTTAGGAAAGACATCAGAAGGAGGGAATGATTTTCATTCTGAACTAAAGTCTAATCACACTGACTGGAAGAAGCTGGGAGGGTGGTGGTGAGGCTTCACACTTACCTGAGGGGGAAGATGAAGTTCCAATTCAAGTTTTCAACTATTTACTGAACCTACATCCTATGAGATCTTGAGTGAACACAATAGATCTCAGAATATACAATGAGGACTTACAGTATAAAATAAAATCAAAGCAGACAAGTTGAGTGTGACCAGAAATCTAGAAAAACATGGTGTGGGCTGCCTGGGTGGCTCAGTTGGTTAGGCTTCTGCCTTCGGCTCAGGTTGTGATCCCGGAGTCCTGAGATAGAGCCCCACATCGGGCTCCCCGCTCAGCCGGGGGACTGCTTCTCCCTCTGCCCTCTCCCTGCTCCTGCTTTCTCTCTCTGTCTCTCTCTTGCAAGTAAATAGATAAATTTTTTTTAAAATTTACATTTAAATTTAAAAAATCATGGTGATACCAAGACAAAAAGTCCACGTAAAAATACAAGGTAGGTGACATGCGCCCCCTGAGTTGAGAATGAGAACCTGAGTACTGGCTGGAGAGGAAGGGTTGGCTCCTGAAAAGATACGAGCATCAAGCTGAGCAGAATGCATAAAGTTTGAGTAAGGAGAGAAAAGTGAGAGGAATTTCTCTATTAAATGTTAGAGAACATGAGCCAGGATTGCATAGGGATAGATCTGTCACAATATTTCCTAAATGGTATGCCAGAAAACATGAATCCAGCCCGATGTTTTATGGGGGGAAAAAGTGAGAGCTTAAATAAGTCTTGGATAGGCTGAACCATGTAGGCCTCTTCTACAAACTCATAGCCCTCGTGTGGAGGGCTCTGAGAACACCCCAGTAGTAACAGAACAAGTATTCATGTTAATAGTAATGGCAACAGCAACTTAAATTGACAGAGTTCCTCCTATGTGCCAGCTACTACGCAGAAACTTTTTTCCATGACTTTCTACATGCAAAGTTCCTTATGTGACAGGTGTATTACTCCTTCCATTTGACAGCAGAAAACTAAGACTTGGCTGGTAAACTCATCACCCCATGCCATGAAGATACAAAATGGCAGGTTTGGGATCCTAAAGAAAGCATTCTGATCTCCCGGTACACACTCTTAAATGCTACGCTATTACTGTATCCCACAGAACACTCCTATTTAACTGTGTGTGTGTGTGTGTGTGTGTAAACCTCTTGAACCACAATACATCCAGCTTGTTTCTCCTCATTTCCTGTCATTTCTTTCTGATCTAATAAGCCTTCTGTTCCATCAGCTTTCTGCATGAAAACTGTGCAGCAAGGGTGTCCTATCCGGCTGCAGTGTTTGCCTGAAACTTTGGTCCTGGTTCCCTTTCCTAGCTGAAAACCTGCTGTCCCGATTTACTTAGTAAGCAACATCCCACAAATTTGAGAAATATGCTTGAGAAGGACCTGATTTCTATTCATACAGCAGATTAACAAAGATGAAATATTGTCTTCTCCTTCTCTCGAGGCCCCTTCCCACCAACTTTCACACCCTCTGAGGAAAGCAACATCCAAAATAGACCTCGATTGGTTCAACTGTTACAATACTACTTAATCTTCCTTCCAGAAAGCTTCTGGACTCAGCTAAGAAAACGTCTACTGCCTTGTCTTACCCATTTTGGAGGTAGGTATGTTATATTTCACTAATACACCATTTATAAGCTATATTATAGTATAAAAATACCACTTTGTGCTGACCATGGGAGTAGGCGTGCTTTCAAAAGTACTCCCAGGAAAACTCTTACTCTTAGGCAATCTGACACCATGCTGATAATATTGGGAGCTTGCAGTACAAAGACCCAGGAATCTCAAGGAGGATGAAAAACATGCTTAGAAATGAGATCAACACCATTCCACGGAGTATGCATTTGGCGCTTGCACTGCACATCTGAAGCTAAGAGTAATTCAGAAAAGGATGGGGGTTTTGTGGTTGTCGTCGTGGTTGTTTTGTTTATTTTTTTTCATAGATTTTATTTATTTATTTGCCAGAGACAGAGGGAGAGCGAGCGAGCACAGGCAGACAAAGAGGCAGGCAGAGGCAGAGGGAGAAGCAGGCTCCCTGCCGAGCAAGGAGCCCGATGTGGGACTCGATCCCAGGACCTTGGGACCATGACCCGAGCCGAAGGCAGCTGTTTAACCAACTGAGCCACCCAGGCGTCCAGGAGAGGCTGGAAATTTCAGGCAGGACAAAGGAAGAGTGCCACTTTCTGTAAGAGCTTTGCTTGTGATTCTGCCAGGTAACTCCTGAGGAGAAAATGCAGTGGCAGCCACCACAAGATGCCTGTCTTCGGGGAGGCCCCTGAGGAAGGGAGACTGTTTGGGCTGCAGTTCTAGAGGAGAAAACCCAGGGTTTTCCCAGCCCTTTGGACATGACCCCAAATTTGTCTTCCCCTTACCCCTCCCCGGAGTGCTCCTTCAGCAGTCATGGGACGCTTTCTGCCAGTCCCTGAATCTTGGTCTGTTTGGGTAATTTGAGAAACAAACGCCCCAATCAGCTTCATAATTGATTCCCAGTTGATGGAAGGTGCCACCTTTCTGCATTTGCCCAACACGTCGCTAAAACATCAAGCAGTGTGTTTTCTCCCGGCCTGCCACAGGAATGATTACGCTGGTGAGCCCTCGGAGTTCCTCTTCCCTGTTGGCAGCTGGCTTTCTTAAACAAGTTAGTACCTGCTGAGATGGGTTGGATTTTATCTGATCCACCGGAGCTGATGTGTTTAAAAACATAGAAAACAGCCCCCACGCTTTGATTATCTGTAAACCACCACCACGTAGCTAAAGAGGGGCTCTGTGAGTAGATAAAGGAAGGAATTGCAGCTCTGTGCAGGGAGCATGAAATACGACTTGCTAAGTTGCAGTCTGTTTTTCCCAGGCAAGACACACGGTGTAATTTTTCCCTTTTGATTACATGATGTCAGCACATACTCCATCGCTCCGGTATAAACTGACACTTGACAGGCCTATTTTAATGTATTTCAAGCCTGCAGCAGCACAGTTATTGTTTCCAAGCTTCTAAGAGCAGTCCCAGAGTGGGAGTGAGCTGGTTTGATCACCAGGCTGGAAAGCTTGGAAGAAGCCAACGAGTTGTTCCCTTTGCAGAAGCCTTCCCATCAAAAGCCTGCACTTAATTGCTCTTAGAAATGTCCCACCTCTGGGGGAAGGAACCAGGGTTCTTAATGATTTCAAAAAAGAAATACGTGGTCCATCACTGGGGATCCAGAGCATAACGGACACACGCTGGTCTCAACAGATCACATTTCCAAATATGAAATTGATAGAGATGCATCTGTGACATGTAGACCTGCATTCCTGCCCAAGGGTTTGAGGGAGCTTCTAAGAAATGTAAGCATCTTAATGCTGTTGGATCTTAGCTAACATTTTTGTTACTATTGATAAATAATGTGAGTGTCTCTGTGTGTGTGTGTGTGTGTGTGTGTGTGAGAGAGAGAGAGAGAGAGAGAAATAGTGGAAGGCGGTGGACATTAGCCAAGAAGAAAAGGCACAGCAACTGTGGAAAAACAAGATTTCTTTACTAAAGAGCCCTATGCCGAGTTAGAATCTTTTCTCTATCCTTAGCAAAACTTCCCTTTCTTCCCCCGCAATACCCAAGTCTGGTGAGGCCCAGGACAAATTACAATTACTTGGAGATCTGGTCTGTTTGGAAATTCATGATATCCACCCTTGAGCATCGGAATGAGTGTGTCCTAGAACATGTCCCTCTAAGAAAGCGAATGCAAACACTTTATGGTTTTTACTACTCTAAAACTGCAAAATTATTTCTTATGAAGTTGCCATCTTTCCAGGATGGGGCTTTGGAGAGTCCATGTTTACATTCCAGTGACCAACTGTCAAAGCACAAGGGAGGGCACAACCCTCCACAGTGGAAGTGTATCTGGTTCATCTTCCCAAAGAGGTGGAGGGTTATTTTGGATGGCTGACAGCTCGCCCACGCAAACCACTTGAAGACACCACACCACCTGCAGAAACTCAGGTAGGCCGCAGCCCCTAAGCTTTCTTCGGATGGAATGGGTGAACAGAGTGCCAACTTCAGGGTGAGGCACATCCAAGCTTAACTCCAGGTTCCCATGCTGACTCTGTCACCATCTACAAATTGAGATTGAAAATACTCCTAGGAGAGCATGCTATCCCTGTGACGGAACCACACAACTGTCCCCACCTAGGGAATGCACACCTAGGAGTTTCCCCGTTTACATAACAGAGGTCACCTTATCAGTGGAGGCTCAGGATGGGACAACACCTGAGAAGTCCTGTTAACAACCTCAGTCATCAGCTGACAGCAACCTCTCACTTCTGCTCACTCAGGTTCTAGGGAAGACCTCACCACCTGCCTTTGAAAGGCAGCTCGACCTGCACAGATGACAGCCATTTCATGAATTATCAGGGCCATGCACGAGAACCCACATTCCTTCCCTTCCCCCCTGTAACATTAGCACACCCAGAGGCGTATTTGCCATGAAGTCAATAAAACTTAAGCTTCATTGCAATGTCCTTTCATTGCAATGTCCCATTCCAATGTGTTATACCCGTTAGAATTTATTGTATTTATATTATTTTCCTTAAATATGGGTCTGTACCTGGACTCGCCATAGCAATAGTATCTTCATTATTTTACAGCTAAAGAAATGAAAGACCTGAAATACAGTGGAGGATGTGACCTGAGCTGCTGAGCTCCAACCCCAAGGTCCTGTTTAAGATATACACCTTCTCCGGATACAATCCCCACCCTGGCCAATCTGTCTCCTCTGCCTACCCCCCCCACCCCACCTCCAAGCTGGATTCTATAGCAGAACTGGGAATAAGCAAGCTGGGGATTCTGAAGCCCCACATCTTACCAATAACCATGACTAAGAAGCTCATATTTTTGTCAGTATAAGTGGTAGATCATTTTCATTAAAGTATAAATATGAAATTTTGCCCCAGACTAAAAGCAAACCCTGATAATTACACAGTTGCAAATTATGGTGTTAACAAAAAAGATCTAAATTATCCCCTTCCAGCATTTAATGAATTCAGCCACTTAATGAATTCCCAAAATGCACTGCCTTTCCCCGTTCCACTTTCCCCTTGCAACAGTGAAATTGTGTAGCTGTTGGAAAGAAGAGTGATTCCCCTGCCATCCATACAGGATACTACTTACTTGCCAAAGAGGAAAACTGAAAAGGGAGAGACACAGAGGCAGAGAGAGAGGCTCAATTGTCTTTGATCACTGGGAATTAGCTGCAAATGCTCGATAAAAATAAGAGCTGGATTTGACTCTTAGTATGTTTAGGACTTCAATGATGCAATCACCCAAATTTAGAATTTATAAGGTTACTTTGTTCAGCTCCTTCAGCTCAGTTCCCATGTAAATGTTTGCTCTCAGGGCAAAAAAACATGAAGCATCTGGATGGAATCTATTCTAGTTTCAGGAAGACAAAATGCCAGTCCTGTAGAAAAACTGTCCATCTTTAAATTAAATTCAAATCCAAATGACTTGCACCCTAACCAAAGCCTGTTTCTCTACATCTTTATAAACTACATGATTTAAGTCATCTGCGTGCTGGGATTTTTTTCCCCCCTTATTCTTCACAATCTTTTGGAGTAAATGTGGTGCTTGTTAACATGAGGAATTGATAGTTTGTTGTCATTTTCCATGGTTTTAACATTTGGGAACATTTGTAATCAATAAAGGCAGACACAAGGAAACAAATTTGATAACTGTTTTTAAGGAATAAAGATAGAATATTAAAACAGGATTCACAAGAAGTGCCCTTACCCCAAATCTAATAAATCTGTAGCTCAAATTTTTTGACTGTCTGTCATGTTCAGCCAATCTCCTTCTGCATATTTAGGAGAGATTCTTCTCACTCCTGCTTGCCCACATGACACACTTAACACTACTATTCCGGTACTGGTGACAAATTAGTTCACTAATTTCCATTAATTCCATTTGGCACTTAGAAATGACAGCCAGCCAGTCCTTGGCAAAAGCAGAACACAGTCAGAGCCTGGTCTGTGTGCCACCATCTTTCTTTTCTTTGTGCCAGTCGTTTTGCATTTCTTCACTAGTAGAAGTGCTCAATCTTTTGCCATAGGGTTACACAGGGTGACCCATCAGAGCTGTAGAATCTGCTGCATGGAGAGTAGCTCCTGTCTCAGTCATGTTCTCATGCCTCTCTACTGTTCAATGTCTGACCTCAAAAAGGGCCCCTCATCTACACTCAGCTTTGCTGGTAGAACTGGTTTATCCCAGCTCTGTATCCTCATGGAAAAATCCCCACTTGGCATGTAATGATGGGTTCCAATGGAATATGGGATCCTTTCAGAGAAAGGTCTTGTTTTTCAGTTTTTTTGTAGGTGTTTTTGTTTTGTTTTAAGATTTTATTTATTTGGGGCTCCTGGGTGATTCAGTTAGTTAAACTAAGCTACTATCTTCAGCTCAGGTCATGATCCCATGGTCCTGGGATCAAGCCTTGCATTAGGCTCCTTGCTCAGCAAGGAACCTGCTTCTCCCTCTCCCTCTGCCTGCCTCTCCCCCTGCTTGTGTTCTCTTTCTCTCTGTATGTCAAATAAATAAATAAAATCTTTTTTTAAAAAGAGAAAGATAGAGCATGAGCAGGGGGAGGAACAGAGGGAGAGGGACAAGCACACTCCACAATGAGCATGGAGCCCAATGCAGGTCTCAATCCCATGACCCCAAGATCATGACCTGAGCCAAATCAAGAGGTGGACACCCAGGCCCCCCTCAGAGAAAGTTTTTGTTTGGTTTGGTTTAGTTTGGTTTGGTTTGGTTTGGTTTGGTTTGGCTGCCTATCAGGGCCTCAGTAATAGCGCCATAGCCTAAAGAAGAGATTCCAACGTGGAAATGCCAAATGGCAATAGGAAAAAAGGGTACCTTAGCAGGCCTGTGGGGCAACAAATCATTGGCACCTCTCACAGCACACTACCCAGGAGACTCCCTGTGTCTAAACTATTCAGTTATTAGGACCATAAACACGTGATCTTACTACATAGAATAGAATTTTCTGAATAGTTTTTAGGGTAGCCAGCATTCTGTAGGGCCAAGAATCTTTTTTTTTTTTATTAAAGATTTTATTTATTTATGTATTTACTTTTTGTCAGAATGAGAGAACTCGAACAAGCTCTTGCAGGGGGAGAAGCAGGTTCCCCACTGAGCAAGGAGCCCGACACAGGACTGGATCCCAGGACCGTGGGATCAAGACTTGAGCCAAAGGCAGACACTTAAGCAACTGAGCCACCCCAGTGTCCCAGGGCCAAGAATCTTGAGTGGTAGTGTGAGAAACAACCTGAAGAGGAAGAAGATAGAAAGTTGCAGCGTGGGGCTCTCAGCAGCCCACCCCAACATCACTCTGGAAGGTCCACCTCTACCTTACTTACAGTTTGGGATATAGTCACATTTCATTTTTAAAGAAGTATCTTGAAAACAGCCACCAAGATTATCCTACTTAGCTAGGCTAATGAAATTCATAAAAAAGAAAGAAAGACGAAAATTTATTCCATCTCTCTCTCTCTCTCTCTCTCTCTCTCTCTGGCCAGTACAGCCCCTCTGATTTTATCTATTTTTCATTGACTCTAGAAGTGAACCTATACTAGAGAGCTAGTCTTCCTTCTCAAAGCTAAGAGGGGCAGAGTTTGGAAACTCTTAATATGCAAGGTATTCTTGTTCTCCTGAAATCACCAAGGACTGTGGTTCCAGCTGTAGATGTATTTAAAAATTGGACACACAAACCAACTTGGACACACAGACCAATTAGAATATCAAATATTAACATTCAACCATGATAGACATGGGATAATTCTGATCATGCAGGATATATGCTAACCTCAAGAAGGCAGAAGTATCATTTTAAAATCAACTTTTAAAACTCATCCTGTGGTGCGCCTGGGTGGCTCAGTGGGTTAAAGCCTCCGCCTTCAGCTCAGGTCATGATCCCGGGTCCTGGAATCAAATCCCATATCAGGCTCTCTGTTCAGCAGGGAGCCTGCTTCCTTTCCTCTCTCTCTGCCTGCCTCTCTGCCTACTTGTGATCTCTGTCTGTCAAATAAATAAATAAAAATATTTAAAAAAAAACTCATCCTGGTAGAGGTTCTGTGAAATTATTGTTGCATGCCAATTTTCTGTGGCATCCAGAAAAGTGAAAGCAGCTTCCACATGGTATATCTATCTAATGTTCACACAAAGTGGAGTCAACATGGTATGACCTAGATCATTACTATATTTATTCCCAGCTTACTTATATAGAAACCAAAGAAGGAAAGAAGTCATTTGATAATACTGGTGCCTAACGTCCCTGGGTCAGATGTCATCATTACATTTAAAGATAACCTAACTCTATGGATCTAATTAATCCATATTTAAAGAACTAGAAACTGGGGAGGCTTGTGTGGCTCAGTCAGTTGAGTGGCCAACTCTTGGATTCCACAACTCAGATCATGATCTTATGGAGAGATGGAGTTTCCTGTTGCTCTGAGCTCAGTGGAGAGTCTGCTGGAAGATTCTTTCCCTCTGCCCCTCCCCTACCAATGCAGGCTCGCTCTCTCTCAAATAAGTAAGTCAGTCAGAGAAAGACAAATACCATAGGATTTCACTCATATGTGGAATTTAAGAAACCAAACATGAATATAGGGGAAGGAAACAAAAATAAAATTAGATGAAAATAGAAAGGGTGACAAACCATAAGAGACTCAACTCCAGGGGAAAAAAAAAAAAAAAAACCTGAGGGTTGCTGGAAGGAAGAGAGTAGGGGGATTAGGTAACTGGATGGTGGGCATTAAGGAAGGCATTTGATGTCATGAGCACTGGGTGTTATATGCAACTGATGAACCACTAAATTCTACCCCTGAAACTAACCATACACTATATGTTAACTAAATTAAATTTAAAGAATTAAAAACATAAAATAGGGCACCTGGGTGGCTCAGTGGGTTAAAGCTCTGCCTTCGGCTCAGGTCATGATCCCAGAGTCCTGGAATCCAGCCCCGCATCAGGCTCTCTGCTCAGCGGGGAGCCTGCTTCCTCCTCTCTCTCTGCCTGCCTCTCTGCCTACTTGTGATCTCTGTCAAATAAATAAGTAAAATCTTTAAATAAATAAATAAATAAATAAATCTTAAAAAAAAAATAAAGGACTATAAATCTTGTTTTCTCAGTTGTGAAACTTTGAAGCACGGAGGCAGTGAATCAAGATAAAACTGTTCTAGCTGCTTCTGCGGTAGAGAGCCTTCACTCCTCTCCCATTTATGTGGGTGAAACACACTCTGGAACATGTTTCTTAGCACATCCCGCCTACTCCCCATCCTTGCCTCTTTTTTTCGGAAATAGACTCTTCTAGTGGTCCCTAATGTGATGAAAATGCAGGCTTGGGTATGTGCCTTATTTCCTACAATTAGACAACAAATGAAGAAAATGTAGAAATGTTTTAAAGAAGCTGTAGCTTCTCCAAACAGAAAATCAAATACAGCAAATTACCATTTAGCCGGCTTGCAAACAATTACAAAAACAGAAACCAAAAGAATTTTGCACGTTTTTTGAGAAAGAGACAAAGGACAAGTAAACAAGCTGTCATCAAGGATGATTTAATGTCCAGAGAATGTCTCAGGCTCTACAGCAAGCCAGCCCCATTTTCTGAGTCATCCGGGTTCTCTATTATTCTGAGATTAGTCTGTGTTCAGATTCCTGGACCTCAGTTTCCTCTAGAGCTCAGATTCCACGAGCTTAGATGCAGAACAATTTTGGTGTCCATTTTTTAAAGTCTTTGAATCTGGAAGTCCACATAGGGAAGCAAAGGTGACTATAATCTTCCTATATGTATATGTTGCTCTCTGTCATGGGTAACACCATCAACTGAATATCTAAGGGCTAAGTTTTGCCCTCTCCCTCAGAAGGATCTGCTGAGAGCATTGGGAGGTATGTGATGGGTACCTCACTCCTTCCTAGAACACCCAACAGCAGAGGGGTAATTACCCATAAAGAAATCCTGGTGTTTTGGGGGGAGGGGACAGATGCTGACCAAGTTCCTTGGGAACACACCTTACGCATCAGAGTGCCTCCAGTTTCGGTTCTCTGGAGTTCTCTCTGGGTGGGTGGAGTTCTTTAATGGTCATTCAACTTTTATTTTCAAGAGGGATAACTGGTTTTCCGTTCTTAAAAATTATATTCTTCTTTCTTTATGATAAAATGATGGGATTTTCCTGAAAGTAACCTATCACTTTAACTTTATTTGGAATTACATTTTATGTCAGTTTTTCCTTCACTTCATCCAGTTCTTCCTTTAAGTGGAAGGGATTAGTCACTCACACCCATGAAGGATAAAAGTAACGAACAGGGGTATACTTCCAAAACCTCCTTCCAAGCACATTGAAAATTTCTTTTACTAGCCATCACAGGCTGGGTTACCTGGGAAACAGACCGATTTGTATGCAGTGGGGAGTGCATTCAGGAATAGCACTGGTGGAGGGTGTAGGAAGCAGGACCGGCAGAGGGAAAAGAACTGTAATCCCATTGCAAGACAGACCTCAGCCATTCCTACAAGGGGCTCTGGAAGTAGAATGACCCTTCAGAATTACTCCATCTAAAAGAGATATCCTGGTGTTTGGATCCCTTACATCAACCAGCCTATGGATATGAGCTGCCTTGATGGAGAGAGTGCAACCTTGAACAAAGCAACTTCCCTCAAGTAAAGAACAATTTCTGAAGAGGGACTCAGCTGTAGGCAATGAGTGACTAAACTCCCTGCAAGCAGAAGAAAGAGTCGTCTGTCCTGAAGGGGAATCCAGGGGACATAATACAGCAACCACTATATTCTATTCTTTGCATGTCATTCATCTTTTATAGAGATCTTGTCCTCTCTGGAAAGGACTTTCCCAGATTGAGTTGGGCTTTTTTCCTAGGAAAACTTACAAGTAGAAAAGGTTAATGAGACAAACTATAGCCCCCACCACTGAGGCTGATTTTTAACTGTTATTGGTATGACTCTTCTCCTTCATTTACTATCCATTCCAGATTTCTCTTATCCTTGAGATTCTCTTATCCTTCGGTCTTGGTAACCTACCTGGCAGGGTAACCAAGACTCTCATCCTTAAAAAGACTGAGCTCATCTTAACATGTCCATTTCATGCTTGGGCATTTGCCCAAATTACATCAAAATGGGTAAATTTGTGCCAAGTAATGCCCCAGTGGGTCATCCAGCACCAAATAAATTCTTCCCTTCCCTTAATTTATAACTAATGGTAGTGCTGCTACCTTTGGTTGATGATCAAGGTGATTTACCCTCTCCACACTGGTGACTCTGTTCACTGCCTACCAGTTCTTTGGCACAAGGATCTCAAAGTGATTGATAGGCAGCCATAGTGTGAGGTTTAACGAGATACTCACTGTTCCCAGTAGAATTGCTCCCCGCCATGACCCAGGAATTTCAAAACCTACACAGTCTAGAGTTGTGGTAGCAACAAATTCCCCAAGGGATCACTCACTGAGTGTGGTGGTAGCAGGACCACTCCTACTTTCACCCATTGGCACCTGGACCAAGTATTCTTTCTCTTTGGGACACAGCACCATAGAACAGTCAATGATTCAGAGTGTATATTGCAGTCTAGAGGAGAGCTCCTCTTCCCTTGCAGAGAATTATCTCTAATCTGGTACTTCTCTTGGCCATCAAAAGATTATTCCCTCATTCTATTAGGTCATTGGTTTTTGGGTGGTATGGTTTATAATAGCATCAGTGGATTTCATGGTCATGTGGTAACTGCCACTTCTCCTTTACTGTAGACCACGTCACTTGGTCTGATGCAAGGTTATGCAAGATTCCATGCTGTTAGATCAAACTATCTTGCCCTCAATGGTGCTGATGGAAGCCCTGTGGGCAGAAAAGGTAAACCCATGCCCAAAACACCATGGCGACGTCCCCTAAACGGTGGACGCTGGAAGCTACGGGGGAGAAAGTGCTGTGCTACGAGGCCTTCATCTGTGACGTGCTACAGCGGGACCTGCGAAAAGTGCTGGACCATCGCGACAAGGTATATGAGCAGCTGGCCAAATACCTTCAACTAAGAAATGTCATTGAGCGACTTCAGGAAGCTAAGCCCCCGGAGTTATATATGCAGGTGGATTTGGGCTTAACTTCTTCATTGACACAGTTGTCTCAGTCACTTCACAAATCTATGTGGCCCTTGGATTTCCAGCAAAATAAATATCTGCCATTTTCAAAATGGCAAGATAGAAGAATTGCAAAATGGAAGAATTTAATCTAATTAAATTCCTACCAAGTAGCTGGCTGTTTTCCTCAGGAATGATGCCTCTTCCTAAGATCTCTTGCTTCCAATCTTTCCCTTTATGGTCCTGAATCAATTAGTCAGGCATTACAAGTGCTTTTCATCACTAGATATACCTCTAATACCAGAAGATCTTCATTTACTTTGATCACAGGCTGGACCTGCTGCAGTTCCCTCTCGGACTGCTCGGTGTCACACTCAAAACTGGTAGCTTTCCATTTTACTTGACTGATCAATCACACGTGATAAGAAACCAATTTGGAAGTTCTTCAGACTATCAAGTATATCTATGCCAATTACCCATTCAGAAACCAAAAGTAAACGATTCCCTGAAGTCAGCCTGTGAGCCAAAGACCTGAGTCAAAATCCCCTTTATTTCTTGGTTTCCATATGGCCCTACCCCATTGTGTCAACTCAGATTCTATGCCCAAAAGTCTCAAAATATATTAGTATTTTTATATTCTCATTATATGATGCTTTGAATAAGTGGTTATACTTGTGAGGCTTAGACTGACCATTACTGAACATAATTGCCATAGTGTTCCAGGACCCAACATCCTCTTTTTAATGGGCCCTGAATGTAAGAACTGGCTCAGTTTGGGGATGTGGTCAACAGATGATGACTTTTGATTGGAGCAGTTTGCCTGCTATTTGCTGATGCTATTTGCTGAACCTTGTTTTCCTTTGTTGTTAGGCCATACCTTTATGGGCTGACAAGGTATCCTGCCCCAGGGAATATCAAGTTCTATTCACCATCTCCATAGCTCAAGTCAGGCTCCCTGGTTCCACTTGGCCTTTGCCTCTCATTATAATAAATGCACTGATGTTGCTTCTGCCAGGTAAGCACCATCAGCTGCATTTATTCTTATAGAACCATATCTACTTTATTATCAGGGAGACCAATTCTATAGCATTCTCTTCCGAAAGCATTGCTGGCCTACAAAAGACAGCCCACTGTATACTTCTTAAGAATGCTATTGTTCTTCTCATTAGGACATTGCTTATTTTTTTAGTTACTGAAGTATCCTGAGGCTTTCCCATTGAATATGGCCAATTAATGGGATTTTGGCCTCGATCTGTTAATCTATTAAACAGATATAGATGATATAGATATAGATCTACATATATAGATACAACTATATAGTACTAAATCCATTATAACAGACCCAATTACTTGCTTTTGAGGCTTTTGATATCTTCCTCCACACCAAAGTTCTGGCATTTCTACTTTACTTACTGAGGACCAACACTTTTCCACACTTTTAAGGGCCAACCCAGCGTTAAATTAACAGCACCTCCTGACACCTTGACAGTATGAAATCCTGGATCACAGGAACATGTTCCCATGGCAATCAACTCTGTCTTCTTTAACTTTAAATTCTTTCATCCTTGATCCAGCACCCTCGAGATCCAGTTCTATCTATGCTCTTTCAAGTGGTGGGTTCACACTCTCCCTGGGTGTCTTAGCTTGGGCTGCCATAACAAAATTCCACAACGTGTGCAGCTTAAATAACAGAAATTTATTTTCTCACTCTTCAGAGGCTAGAAAGTTCAAGACCAGGTGCCTATAAATTCAGTTTGAGAATTCAGATTGAATTCAGAATTCAGATGAGAATTTTCTTCCTGGCTTGCAGATGACTGCCTTCTCACTATGTCCTTACATGGTAGAGATAAAGAGCTCTGGCTATGCTTCCTTCTATGAGGGCACTAGCCTAATCAAAACAGGCCCTACCCTTATGACCTCATTCAACATTTTTTTTTTACCTCCTCAAGGCCCTATCTCTAAATACAGTTACATTAGGGGTTAGGGTTTCAACGTATGGATTTTAGGATAACACATTCAGTGTACAACACTTGGTTCTTGCCAAGGATTAAATACTGCATTTGGGAAAGTGTTGCATATCAAATTTATGTTCTAGCCCTGCTGTGATACAATATGAAATATATTTGGTCTTTGTGCCTGGTTCCTAGCACAGAGCTCCTAAAGTCCTTGTAACTTCCTGAATGATAGGGATATCTTTGGTTATGAATAAGGACCACTTTTTGAACACACCTAAATTTATACAAGTAAGGTGACTTAGAGTGGGATCCCCCAGATAGCTTCAAGATGGGGCTGTTCACCAGAAAGACCAAATGATTAAAGGATTAGAACTTTCAGCCCAACCCACCAGCCTCTCAGATGAGGAAAGAGGTGTGGGGGTTGATGATTAATCTCTATAAAAACTCTTGAACAATGAAATTCAATGAGCTTCTGCTTTGGTGAACATACTGAGTTGCTGAGAGGGTGGCATGCCCGGAGAAGGAATGAAAACTTCACACATTCCTTCCAAACCCATGCCTTGCCCTATGCATCTCTTTCATCTGGCTGTTCCCTGAATTGTATCCTTTTCCAAAATTGGTAAATGTAAGTAAATGTTTCCCTATGGTCTGTGAGCCATTCTAGCAAATTATCAAACCCAGATAGGGGGTTGTTGGAACCTCCAATTTATAGCTGGCCGGTCAGAAGTGCAGAAAACGACTAGAATTTATGATTGGCCTCTGAGAGGAGGAGCATCTCATAGAACTGAGCCTTTAACCTGTAGGTTCTCTGGTAACTCCAAGTAGTTAGCTCCAGAACTGAGTTAAATTTGTAGGACACCCAACCAATGTCTGCTGAGAATTGGAGAGCTAGTTGGCATGCTCCATACATCAGAAGAGGTAGAAGTAGAAAAGGGGGGTTTCTTGCAGACAGAATCCTCTGGATCATCTTCCAACAAGTGGGAAGAAGTAGACTTTATGAAAGGAGGAGTGGTCCACTTTTACAGGCCCACAGTATTAATAGGAAACCTGAGATTTTTCAAATGTGTCAACATAAATGTATTCATTCTGAGTCACAGGGTCCTACTCCTTCAAGTCAGAGCCCTAAAGCTGACTGCTGACATAGGTCAGTCACAGCCTAGAACCTAACCTTCTCTGGATCTCTGCTACTCTTAACAATAGATCCTGAACTTAATTTAGGTTTTAATGCACTCGGTTACAGAAAATGAGACTTCTTTTATGGCCTGCCAGAAAAGTGGTTATGGGTTGAATTGTGTCCCTTCAAAACTCATATACTGAAGTCCTAAACCCCAGTTTCTCAGAATATGGATATGTTTGGACATAGGACTTTTAAAGAAGTAATTTAGTTAAAATAAGATCATTAGAGTGAGCCCTAATCCAATATGACTGATGCTCGTACAAGAAGAGAAAATTTGGACACAGACATGTATAGAGGGAGAATGCCACATGAGTAGCCATCTACATGTCAAGGAGAGAAACCATAGACAATTCTTTCCCCACCGAAGGGATCAATCCTGTCAACACCTTGATTTTGGTTGTTTTTTTTTTAATTTTTTAAATTAACATATAATGTATTATTTGCTTCAGGGCTACAGGTCTGTGAATCATCAGGCTTACATATTTCACAGCACTCACCATAGCATATACCCTCCCCAATGTCCATAACCCAGTCACCCTATCCGTCCCTCCCCTCACCCCCCACCAACCTTCAGTTTGTTTCCTGAGATTAAAAGTATCTTATGGTTTGTCCCCCTCCTGATCCCATCTTGTTTCATTTTTTCCTTTCCTACCCCCTACAACCCCCCACCCTGCCTCTCAAATTCCTCATATCAGAGAGATCATATGATAATTCTTAATCAGAGGCTGTGTTGTTCCTAAGGCTACCTTTGGCAAAACCTAGAGACATTTTGGTTTCCTCAACTT
Organism: Mustela nigripes; assembly: GCF_022355385.1. NCBI lineage: Eukaryota > Metazoa > Chordata > Mammalia > Carnivora > Mustelidae > Mustela > Mustela nigripes. The sequence goes on along the minus strand of NC_081559.1, from coordinate 29,733,297 downwards.
GGTGGTATTAATGTTATCCTAGTAGGTAGAAGCCACGGAAGCTACTAAACATTCTATAATATACAGAATAATCTTCCACAAAGAAGAATTATTTGGCCCAAAATGTTAGTAATGCTGAGGTTAAGAAACATCATCATCCTGAATCCTCTATTTAATGAAGTTTCCATAGTCCCATTAAATAACTTAATGACATATACAATTTTAATTCTTCAAGACTGTCTCAATACTTGAATTTTTTTTTAATCTTGGAAATATGAGCAAATTTAATTACCTGTTACATCATCTAGATGGAAATAGATGGCAAATGGATGGAAACAAGTTTCATAAACTTAGGACACAGGCAGGCATTTTTAGGCCACCCGAGGTATAGACATTAAATATTTGCACTTTTAATATAGGTTATTATATCAGGGAATATAATTGACTAGAATTTCAAAATATTTGTTTTTTCTAAAAAGCAAATTTATAGACAATGTTATTGTGTTGTGCAAATATAATCCATAAAACAAACCATCTAAAGACTTCCATGTAAAGTCTGATTGAACACAATCTTCTATTTTTACATACTCTCAAAAGCCAACTAAAATGATGAGATCTTTTTGGAAACGGTTGTGATAATACTTTGGAAGTTGGAGAACAAATGGAACACTGGTAAATGATAGACCTTAAAAAAAAAAAAATTAAAATAGCAGTGAGAAAAACTGAGAACCAACCAAATTTCACCAAATAATTCTTTTTTTTTTTTTTAAGATTTTACTTATTTATTTATTTATTTGACAGTCAGAGATCACAAGTAGGCAGAGAAGCAGGCAGAGAGACAGGAGGAAGCAGGATCCCCGCAGAGCAGAGAGCCCAATGCAGGGCTTGATCCCAGGAATCTGCGATCATTACCTGAGCCAAAGGCAGAGGCTTTAATGCACTGAGCCACCCAGGAGCCCCTCACCAAGTAATTCTTTAAAACCTTGGGAATTAGCAAAACAAGTTCCTCCGGAAAAAGGGCTGAAGCTAATGCTGAACGTACAGACACTTGGTTGAAGGTTTGTTAAAGGAATAATCACAAGCTGAGATCCTCTCCATTTTGTGCAAATGGGTCACTGTATCTCTCCCATCCTGCAGAGGTAAAAGCAGAGGTTCTTTGCAGTGGAATACGCCAGACTATCACCAGCAAGGCCCCCAATGACCCCCATACCTTTAATCTTCATAGGAATGTTAGCCTTATTTTTTAGACACAAACAACCGGAAGAGCTCCAGCAGACCTAGACCAGTTTGACGGCCAACTCACACCTGCGCAGATGGACCATGAATGACCACTTCTACCTCATCAACATAACATACAATGTATGTATAGGCAGGTTTCCTTAGGACACATACATGACCTCATGCTCACCTCTACATGCTATGGACAAAATTCCCCTTTCTAAATATTCATCCTAACTTTAAATAAAAGAAACCCACTCACCTTTGCTTAGAGAGTCACAGCCTTGGAAGTTATTCCCTGTGATCTCCTAATTGGTTGTAAATAAAGTTTCCTTTGTGTGACAGCTCCACCTGGTATAGTCTCTGCCTATAATTCCCCAAAGAGCAAACTCTCATGAGTTCAGTTACAAGACCATGATCAGGAGGGAAATTTTGAACTGAGAAAAAGGGTGTTAAGTGAACAGATGAGTACAGGATGATGACATCTCATCCATAACTCCATACCTCAATCCCACTCAACCCTCAGAATGCTGGCAAAGATAATATATATACATAAATATATGTATATATATATAAAACAAACAATAAATATATATCACTATATATATAATTACAATATATTACAAGCAGACTTTTTTTAATTCGGGAAAAAGGGAGCTTTGGGAAATTTAAAATTTGAAAATAGAAATGAAAAATTCACTAGAAGATTTGAAAGATGAAGTTGAAGAAATCTACAGCATACTGAACAAAGGGGAAAAAACACATAAGTAATAAGTAAATTAGAAAATATATATAGAATATTCAATATCTGACGAGTAAGATTTCCAGAGAGAACAAAACAGGGATAGGAAAAAAATAAGCAATAAAATAATCCGAAAGTATTGAATTCTTAACACAATAGATGATAGGCCCACCAAAGCACAGAGTCCTACATTTCAGATTGGAATAAAGAGATGATCCAGAAAGCCTCCAGAAAGTGTGCTCATAAAAATTAAGTTGCATGAGAGTCAGAAATGGTTTTTAAATTTCTCTTCAGCTGGAAACTTGTAGGTAGAATCATGCCTTCAAGACGCTAGAGGATAACCGTTTCCAATCTTGAATTCTATACAAAGGCAAATTCTAATCAATCGCTGTTAAAATATTTTTGGAAATTACAAATTTACAGAAAACTTTCCCCCCTAAAAACCCTCTTTTAGGAAGCAGCCTTTCTCCAATAAAATAAAATAGAAACCCAAGAAAATCAAAGACATGGTATCTTAACCTGGTTTGTCCAAAAGAGCAGAACCTGAGGCAAATACTGTATTATTAGGAAGTATACTCCCAGAAGAAGGAATAAGTAGTGTGGGGAGAAAATTAGGGAAAGAACCACAGGTATTTTTCAAAATACCCGCCCAGGGAAATAAATGGTGAAGGATTTGTCACTTAGCTCCTGCCCAACATGGGTCAAAATTTCTGCTGAGGGTACCAACTCTTCTGCCCTTCTAGAGGGCATATGCATGAGGATCAAGTGGTTACTGAGGTGTCAGAGAAGCTCAGGACCAAGACCCATTGGTTTCATAATTAATTAAAGGCTCTCAAAGAAAAACTAGAGAGATGGTAATCTACAGTCAGTATAGTGAACAATCATCCAAAGGGCACAGGTGGGTAGGTGCAGGACAAAGTAAACGGAATTTTCTATCACTACCTCAAAAGCTCGTTCTAATACATCCCCAAGGCCTTTTAAGTACCTGTGAGGCACCAGGAAACATGCAAGACATGGAGGGTCAGAGGTACATATGCCTAGTCTTTGGCCTTATTGCTCCGTATCCCGCTGCAGCTCTTACCACAATTGTAATTTCACAGTTATTGATATAGCTCTTTGTTTATTGCCAGGAACGGCATCTGTTTTCACTCACTACTATATTTCCTGTATCCAGCAAGGTACGTAAAATACAGTAGTGGTCAATTCACATTTAGTTAATGAAAGAACAGATGAATGAATCAATAAACAAGAGGATAAATGGTCAGCGATGAACTTGGGTCAGATGGACAATGTGTAGGTTGGGAGAGCACCAATCAAACTACTTCCTATATTTTCTACCTCCAGCTCTTCCCACAATGGTGTTCTACTTAATCCAAAAGTCATTCTGTGTTCCCTGTGGCTGAGTGATTAACTCTGGGAAGTAGTGGCAATGTGTCAACCTCGTGAATCCCTCAAATACCTATCATAAGACTGGGCAGATACCCAACATAGAACTCACCACCTAGTCTGTGACGAGCACAGCCAGTCTAGCAGCCCTCGCAGTTACACTCCCATCACTAGGCATGAAAGTTATACTAGGATACATGACTGAGTATAAGGGAGGATAAGGGTGTTCGTGACATCCCTCTGGCCCTCTAAGCCCTCTGACCTCACAAGAAAACTTTGAAAAGAGGAAAGATCTAAAACTAATTTCTGCCACACTTGTTCAGAAAGAATACTGGATGTGAAGAACTCCCTTGAATTCATTAATTCATTCATCTGTCTTTCTGTTGACTCAGTAAAAACCTATTGAGTATCTATGAGTATAACATGTCAAGACGATATATGAAGTAGGCAGGATTGGAGTCACATGTATTTTCACAATACTATAACAAAAGAGATGCATAATGTTGTACTTCGAAGGACATCTATTAATAATAGAGGAATTCATCAGGAAGGAATCTTCTCCCATATTTACTTCCCCCCAAAATAAAATTTATTTTTTTTTAATTTACTCACATAGCAACAAGTCACCAACTCACATAAAGGTTCTAGAGAAAGATCCTCATTTGCAATTCTTTTTTTTTTTTTTTTGCCTTTTAAAATTGCCCAACAAACAACTGCTGTATCTTTCATGTAACTTGGCATCCATATACAACCTAACATCTGTTGAACAACTGGCAGAATTTTTTTTTAATTTATCCTCTTTTCTCCAATTATGTAAAAAGCAGCAAGTAATCATTGAAAGGATTTTGTTTCTGCTGTGATTGGCACTCATGAAGGCTTCATGAGCCAATAGCACAACCAGATGTTTCCCTTGCAGTAAGTAGGAATTGCCAGAGGTATTTCTACTACCTGTAAATTTCCAACAAGCATTTGCTGAGCAACTACTATGAGTCAAACACCATACTAGAAGCTGGAGAGACATAAAATGAAAAAAAAAAAAAAAAAAGCCTCCCTTTTTTGAAGAGCTTCCTCTCCAAGACAAAGGATTGACAGATAAGCAATTCCTATAGAAGGTTACCTGAGATAAAATAGATGTAGGGGTAAGTTCTGTATTGAAGCATCTACTCTAGTCTGAAGTGGTCACTGAAATGGACCTTGAAAGATAAGTAGGACTTCCCATGAGAAGAAAAGTCCCGGATGGAAAGAGATTTCAAGGACCAAAACTAGCATTTGCAAAAGCCTAAAGTGTAACTGAAAACTCTGGGTATTACCCAATATGTATGAGGAGAGTGGAAACAGAGTTATTAATACTGGGAAAGAAAGATACAGCCAAATCTGGAAGAGCTTATTTTGCCATAAAAATAAGTTTGGGACTTATGTAAAGTGGCTGCATTTTGAACCTATAGCAATCTTCCTTTTGTTAAAAAAAAAATCCCTTAAAGTCCAACTCTTAAACAACTACTGTATTGTAATGCTACTGTTTCTTTATAATTGTTCTAAAAGAAAAGATACTAAAGTGAATTGCTTAGTTCCTCTCTAATAATTACTTTAAGAGCCAAATTTTGAGAACACAGATGACATTATCTTGGTCTTACCTCATATGATCATACTGCAGTTGAATTACTAGGAAAAAAATTCACTTGAGAGGGCATAATATTAAGTGTCATTTATATATTTGCCATTGGGGACTTATATAGTTGTCATACTGAGTTTCAACTTTAAGTTTTAACAAAACCTTCTGTTCTCCCATGTACTTAAAAATAAAATGCATGTTTCTGAAGCAGACCAACAAGAATAAATACGGGTAGCAACACATTGCCTTACTATACCAGACCCCTCAAAGTCAGGAGCTTCTGCTATTGAAAGGTTATCCCAATTCAATCATGATACTAAAAATAAATAAAATAAAATAAAAATCACTTTTAATTAAAATTTTTAAATTTCTGCTCTGCAAAATACATTTTAAGATAATTAAAAACAAGCCACATGTTGTCACAAAATATTTTCAAAAGATGTATCTGATAAAAGACTATTACTCAAAATACACAAACAACCTTTAAAACTTAAGAGTAAGAAAATGAACAACTTGATTTAAACATAGGCAAAAAATCTAAATAGACACCTCAACAAAGAAGATATACAGATGGCAAACATGTGAAAGGAAGTTCAACATTACATGTCATTAGGGAACTGTAGATTCAAATAATGATATATCGTGGCAATCTCAATAGAATGGCCCAAATCCAAAATACAGGCCACGCCAAATTCTAAAGAGGATGTAGAGCAACAAGAAATCTGATAGATTTCTTCCAGGAATGCAAAATGGTACGACCACTTTGGAAGAAAGTTTGGCAGTTTCTTACAAAGCTAAAATAGTCTTACCACGAAATCCAGCAAACAAATTCCTAGATATCTATCCAATTGTGGTGAAAACATGTCTACATAAAAACATGCACATGAATGATTATAGCAGCTTTATTCATAACTACCTAAATCTGGAGACAAAATTACTTCAGCAAGTGAATGGATAAACAAGATGTGCTACATTCTTACAATGGAATATTACTCAGCAAGACCAAATATGAGCTATCAAGCCATAAAAAGACATGGTGGAACCACAAATGCATATTGCCAAGCAAATAAAGCCAGTCTGAAAAGGCTACATGCTGTATTATTCTAACTATATAACAACCTGAAAAACACAAAACTATAGAGACTAGTAAAAAGGTGAGTGGTTGGGGTGCCTGGGTGGCTCAGTTGGTAAAGCAACTGCCTTCTGCTCAAGTCATGATCCTGGAATCAAGTCCCACATTGGGATCCCTACTCAGCAGGGAGTCTTCTTCTCCCTCTGACCTCTGTGGGATTATTAAGGGTTGTGAAACTACTGTGTTTGATACTATAAGGGTAGATACATGACATTGTATTTTATTTAATAAATAGCTAATAATAATATATCACTGTTGACTCATCAATTGTAACATATGTACAACATTAATAATAGAGGAAACTGTTGGGATGGGGGTTGTTATGGTAGTTCTCTGTGCTATCTGCCTAATTCTTCTATAAAGCTAAAACTGTTATAAAAAATTAAGTCTATTAATTTTTTAAAGGTGATAAGAACTGAAAGAATGATATGATTAAGGAAAAATTATTTTTCTCTCCAACATAACCCCAAGCTAATTCTTTAATATGAAGTGGAATATGACCTAAAAATAGTTTGAACCAGGTCATGCCAGTTGACCTTAAAGATCCCCCATTCCCCACAGCATGACTGAGAATGTAAGAAAGAAGATTGTAGGCTGCAGGACCCATTGCAGCATGTGAGTCCCACTTATGTTCTGGTGACTTCACTATACTAGTTTTCTTGACTGTATAACAAAGTACCACAAACTTAGTGACCAAAAACTACTCACATTTATTATATTACAGTTTCTATGGATTGGAATCCAGATATGATGTATGTGGGTTCTCTGCTCAGGTTCTTATAGGTTACAATCAAGATGACAATTGGGCTGCATTTTATCTGAAGTCTTGACAGGGGAAGAATCTTCTTCCAAGCTCAGTCAGTTGTTGTGTGACTGAAGGCCTGGCTTGTGGTGGGTCACTGGCTGGAGGCCGCCTCAGGTCCTAGAGGGAGTCTCTCAGTTTTTGGTTGCATAAACATGGCTGTTTACTCCACCAGGCCAGCCAGGAGAATCTCCTTCCCTGCAGTCTGCTAAAAAAAGACTCATATATTGCAATGTAATAACAGGAGTGATGTTCGATCATCCGTTGCTATACTCTATTGGTTAGAAATAAGTCACAGTTCCCACACACACTAGTAAAGGGGATTGATTATACAAAAGTCAGGCACCTGGAAGGGGCGGGGGGAGGAGGGCTCACAGGAAATCCCTAGGGCTTGTCTGCCACAAGTACTAACTAGAGAACTGCAGGAAGAGCAACCAAAACCAAAACACACTAGAATTCACAGTCTTGAGGAGAGACTTGAGATTTATGAAAAAGTGCAGTTAGCCCATTGGCTGAAGTTTTTACTGAATGGATGTGATCTGTCAGCATGTACCCTCTGATTTTATTGATGCACTATGACTATGCAAAGTATGCAGGTGTTTGCACTTCCAAGCCAAACCAAAGGCTTGTTATTTTTGTTCTTTTCGCTGAAGGTTAATAATAGAATCAAAACTTGTAGGTATCACTTATTATGTGTCAGGCACAGTTCTATGGATCAATTAACCATTGCTTAAATAATATTTTTATTATCCTTATTTTACAAAAATGAATGGAAGCACAGGGTGGTTTTAGGGCTAGTGAGTGACGGAGCCATGATTCAAACCAGGGAGGCCACCATGCCCTTTCATTACTTATAGATGATGGGAAATAGTGAAGTGAAGGATGGAATAAACTCTCTGAAAGGTCACAAAATTTGACAAGAAAAAAAAAGTTATCAGAAAATTATTGTTCTATTCCATCTAAAGCCCACTCTCCCCAGTACAACTCTTTACCATCTGGCTCATTCACAGATTTTAATGAATGTTACCAAATGAAAATTTAGAGTGCTATGGTCCATCTGCTATAACTGGGTCTGTGGAAATATAACTTCTGCATTTTGCTAGTCAGTAACCAAGACTTATTGTCCAATTCCTTCCTCTAATCTACAAGTCATAATCATTGATGTCTCCAAGACAACACAACTCATTTTATAAAGAGAGATATCAGGGATGCATACACAGATCTGTATATAGTAGATTTCTGACATGTGATTTTATTAAGTGTGTGGTACTAGAAGGCCTTGTACTAGGTGAAAATGTGATAGGGGGAATAAAAATGAATATGGAATCTGTCTGCCCCCAAAGAGTTTATAATCCAGTTGGAAAGGCAGGCGTGTAACAAATATAATGAAAGACAGAATGAAGTAAGTGCTACTAATAGAGGAATAAGCAATATGGTCTGGGAGCCCAGAGGAAGCAGGGATGATTATTTCAGATGTCAAACTTGCGCCCAATGCATACCTAACTGAAACTTCCTCTGTGATCTAAAAATGTCAATTTTCTAAGAGTTCTGTTGTCAACTTAGAGAACAAAATAAAAAGCACTAGAGAAGCCATAAAAACCATTGGCAATCAGTTGCTGGAGCCACAGGAAGAAGGACCTGACAGAGAACCTTCCTTTCTCTACATTTGTTACTTACCTGAACAAAGATTCCTGTTACCAAGAGATTTCCTTCTTCATGTTGAAAAGCAGGGGAAAAGGAGAGAAGAGCAACATTTCAAGGGGGAAAAAATTAGCCAGAGTTCACATAGATTTCAATTTGATATAATAACCATTATAGGTTTAGATCTCTGGGATAAATTTTATACTGTGTTCCAACAGTAAGATTACCACATTTATCTAAATTTAAAGAAATAATTAATTTCCACATACTCTCTGTCTCTCAAAAATGCTGTAAGCATTTCAAGCAATGCTCGATGTATGTAAGAAACACCTGGGGGCACCTGAGTGGCTCAGTTGGTTAAGCGACTGCCTTCAGCACAGGTCATGATCCTGGAGTCCCAGGATTGAGTCCCTCATCGGGCTCCCTGGTCAACAGGGAGTTTGTATCTTCCTCTGACCCTCTCCCCCTCATGCTCTCTCACTCTCTTTCATTCTCACTCTCAAATAAATAAGTAAAACCTTTTAAAAAAGAAAGAAAGAAAAGAAACACCTAGAAATCTTGTTACAATGCAGATTCTGATTCAGTAGATCTGGGGTTTCAAGGTTCTGAATTTCTAATGGGCTCACAAGCAATGCTAATGCTGCTAATTTCCACGGACCACACTCCAAGTAGCAAGGATATAAAGAAAACAATAAGTATATATCTATGTGCACAACTTGTTCACTGGAAAGATTGTGGGGCGCCTGGTTAACTCAGTCATTTAAGCATCTACCTTCTGCTCAGGTCATGATCCTGGGGTCCTTGGATCAAGACCCATGTGAGGCTGCCTGCTCAGCTGGGAGCCTGATTCTCCCAGCTCCAGTTCATGGAGGAGTTCTCCCTCCTCCCAGTTCATGTTCTCTCATACTCTCTCTCACTCTCTCTCTCTCTCAAATAAATAAATAAAATATATATATTTTTAAAGTACAGTTATGACACACCTTGCAGACCAAATGACTACAGAATGGAGTAGGAAGAAGAGAATAATTTTAAAAGTAGGTCTTATTTTTTAAGATTTATTTATTTTTTTGAGAAAGAGAAAGAGAGCATGAGCAGGGGAAGGGGCAGAAGAAGAGGGAGAATCCTCAGGTAGATTCAGCACTGAGCACAGAGCGTGTTGTGGGCCTCAGTCCTAGGACTCTGAGAGCCAAAATCTTGACTCTGAGAGTCAAGACTCTGACTTGAGCCAAAATCAAGAGTCAGACGCTTAACAGACTGAGTGACCCAGGTGTCCCTAAAAGACAATCTTTTTTTTTCCTTTATTTATTTTCAGCATAACAGTATTCATTATTTTTTCACCACACCCAGTGCTCCATGCAATCTGTGCCCTCTATAATACCCATCACCTGGTACCCCAACCTCCCACCCCCCGCCACTTCAAACCCCTCAGATTGTTTTTCAGAGTCACAATCTTAACTGGTGACTCATCCTAAAAAAGACTATACTCTGCTCTATTGCATGACATAAAAGATTTTTATGTGATTTAAAATATTCTTCAAGAAATATGTATACAAAAAAAGAAATATGAATACATTTGTATTCAGTTTGTCATCATATAATAAAAAATTATTTAGCTTTAATTCTATCTTTGTGACTAGGAACCTTCAGCCTCAGTGCTTTAATATTAAAAAAAAAAAAAAAATCCTAGCTCTTAGTTTAATTAGAGTGGATCCAGATTCTGAAGAATGTGAATCTTATAAAAAAAAAAAAATGCAGAGAACTCTTCAAGAAAAAGAATATCCCATTGTGAATACAAAAAATTAGGTATGAAAGTGAATATTTATTTAGAAAGAAAAATGCTCACCTCAGAGCCATTGGCCATGAGGAGACACATCATGGAGGCAATGTCAGAGCGGATGGGGAAGGTGGTCCTAACCAACTATGGTTAAAATATTGTTCACCCACTTCACCCACTTTACACTCCTAAGTTCTTGGATGAGTCCTAAAGTTGAAGCTTTAATAGTTCACAGTAAATTTGTCCCTGGTTTTAGTTCAATCCTTGATTAGCAAGAGTATGTCTATTAATATTTTTTTCAAGATAAATCGGTAATAAAATTACAAATCTAAAATAATTTAAAAAGAAAACGCTTTATGGACATTGGGGAGGGTATGTGCTTTGGTAAGTGCTGTGAAGTGTGTAAACCTGGCTATTCATAGACCTATACCCCTGGGGATAAAAATATATTATATGTTTATAAAAATTAAAAATTAAAAATTAAAAAAAGAAAAAACTATTTTTCCCAAAAAATATACAAAGAAACCATATTGAAAATATAATCTTTTATATTATCTTTTTAAAATGTATTATTTTGCCTATCACAGACATCCTCTGATTTAAAAATGGTTCCTTTCTGGAAAACCAGCTGTTTAGAACTCAGAACAGTGCATCTGTTACGTAATTAGTTTCTCAGGGAAGCCCACAAAAAGTCTGTTTATTCTACAACATGTGTTCCATAATAATATAGAATGTAAAATCTATATTAACAACTTCCTGATATCACAGTGTACGAGAATTTCTCTGCCCTGGAATGTCCAGACCGTTTCTGATGGGATACGGAGCTTCCAGTCCCCCAGAGACCAACCAGTGCTCATGTTCCCTGCCAAGAGGGGATGGCAACACCTCCAGCCCCAAGTCCATGACAGCAGCAATCCCAGACTAAGGCAAGGAAGAAAGTGAAGTCAAGAGTAAGGATGTGAGAACTCTCTATACCTCCCTCAGAGTATTTTCAGTCCAAGCTTGACGCCCCAAGTATCCCTTTCTTCCTCAAGGAAATCCCAGAATGTAGTCTGTCTCTTTCCCTTTTTCTCATCTACTACAAGACATATTTTCCTAGCCTCTCTCTTTTTCACTCATTCCCGCCAAAATGGCAATCTTTGCAATTTTCAAATGTGATAATAATGCCGGAACTTACTAAGGAAAAGAATTGGAAAGGGAAGTTTCTTTCCCATGCAAAGAGGTATCTTTATATACCCTGGGTAGGGTATATAAAGAGAGGAGTAAGGTTTTTCTCACTTTATAAGAAAAATGCAGTTTTAGACCTAGATTGCCAGATATAGAATCACAGATGTCAAGGCCAAGTGCTAGAATGGGCATGCATAGGGGCCTTGAATGTGAGCAGAAGGGATGAATTCATGAGATGGGACTGGCAAAGATACTGAGAAAACCTAGCTTAGGGGTGGGATCATGATAGCAAAGCGGAGGAGGGAACATGGGAGCCCTGTTTCCTAGTTCTTCACCTCTAACCTGTTCTACCACCCCAGACACTTCCAGAAATCCCTGTGGACCATATGGGGAAGAAATGGAGAATCAGGGTCAAGAGCAGGGGCAGCCCTCCAGGTGTCAACAAAAGAAATCAGAAACAGGGAACAGGAAAAGCAGTAGCAACAGAGAAGAAAGGGGATTTGTGGAACCACCTAATGAAGGAGGCTTTCATCAGCAGCTAGCCCAGCTTCGGGACTGTAGATGGTAATTGTATAGAAAGTCACATCAAATTAGGTTGGAACAAGAAAGTTGGCAGGACTAACCTCTTCCTTCACTCGATGTTCAGAAAGCTCTCATAAATATCTCTTTTCCCCCAAGGAATTATGGTAACTTTGAAATCTTTATCTTCTTTTCTGACTCTATCCCCTCGTGCATACAACAAAAATGCTGCTGTCTTCCACAAACAAGTTACCCAGTCAGATAAAGTTCTTGACTCCCAGTCAGACTCCAACATGAGAAAAACTTCTTCCAAAAAAGAGGAGCATCCAAACAGACTTAGTCTACCAAATAATGTGTATTTGTTCTTAGAGGACACCCAGTGAGAACCCCAGGGAAAATGCAATCCTCACAGGCTCTAGAACTCACACCCTGACCCTGTGATCTGACATTTCTGTTTCATTTCTTACGCACCTTCTCAGTCACTTTAATTAAGGGAAAGCGATTTCTCAACTTTTATTAAAAGATAAACTTGATGTATTTCCCAGAACTTTAGTTGTGTTGATTAAATTCTCCTTCATTGCAGGCTACATATTTGGGTAGCCAGTAAGTCACATGACCTAGGTATCGCTAACACTGTCTCCATGTTTCCACCCTAATGTACACAGATGGGAAACGCAAACACATGTTTCCAAAACCCAAGGCTCTCTGGGCTTCATAGTGAGGACTTTTTTTTCTTTTCTTTTCTTTTTTTTTTTTTTTTCTATTTTGTGTCCTAACCACCTCCAAACACACACTATTGCCCCCAGACCATTTGTCTCCGAATATAATCAAGTAATTTTTATATCTTCAAGCACCACAAGCCTACGTGTAAAAGTGAACTCAGTATTTATCTAACTCTGCCTTGACTTATTAAAACCGGATGCTCATCTCTCCAAACTTCTAGGATTCCTTGGAGGATATATTATGTGTGATATCAAACACAGTCCAATTTGCTAAAACCTAGAATCTATTTTTTCCTCCTCCAGTTCCATCACCCTGCCCTAGTGCCCACCAAAAACCCTCCAGGCCCATAAAGTACAGGTAAAGTGCCTCCTCATGAGGTTCCTGGATGGGGCAGTTGGTTAAGGGACTGTCTCTTGGTTTTGGCTCAAGTCATGATCTCAAAGTCATGGGATCAGGCTCCAGATTCTCTCTTTCTCCCTTTGCTCTCCTGCTCATGCTCTCTCTCTCTCTCTCACCCTCTCTAACTCTCTCCCTTTCTAAAATAAATAAATAAGTCTTAAAAAAAAAGAGTACCTCCACATTCCAGGAAGTGTGGAAAGGACCAGAATACCAAAGTCATGCCTCTGTACCATGTCACCTGCTCCAATAAGGTCTTGACACCATTTGTACAGCAACACTGGGATTTAATTCGATGGTCTAGTAACAGTTCTGAAAGAAGATACTGTTTTCTTTGCTTCTGGTGCCAGTATGGTGTTCCTGAGTCCCTCTGGTACAAGAGTCACCAGTACTATAGGGACCATAGTAACCACAGCATCCAAGAGGATGCATGTACCTTCTGACCTTTCCACCTTGGAATTGCACACAGTTATATCAAGAAGCTTCATGGAGCAACCCCCACTCCTGTGCCCTAGGTCTCAGGTTCCTTCTGCTTTTTTCATGTATCTTGCTTTGCAGGGCTCAAGCACAGATGTGCAGCAACCAACAGCCTAAAGACAATTTGAACTAGAGTCACAATGCTTTCATTATTCATTTGTTTGTTCAGTTGACACTTACTAAAAGCCCACTGTCTGCCCATCCCAGTTCCATGCACTGAGTTTACAAGGGTGTGCAGGACAAGGCCTTGCCTGCAGAGCTGACACTCTGGTGTCAACTCAGCTGAATGATGAAGGCAGTGTGAAGAGTATTAAGGTCAGGGCTACAAGCAGGCCTCTATGATCAGACTCTGAGATAGAACTCAGCCTCACCATTCACTAACTATGTGGTCCAGGTAACTTATTTAATCTCCCTGTACCTCAGTTTTCTCATCTGAATTCTATTGATGGCAGGGCTGTTGGAAGTACTGGATAGGGTAAACGTGCATTAAGAACCAATATTGTCTTAGTAACTTTGTTAACTGACTTTAGCCCATCTATGTTACTTATAAATTAGTACCATTTAAATTGCAATTATAAACATATTAGCAAGTCATTATTATCAATGTGTACTGTATAAAACATGGATGATTGTCTTTAGTTTCTTGAAATCATGAAAAGCAAAGTATTTTAAAGTAAGTATTAAAACCATAACGTTATTTGGGCGGGGATTAGAAGTTCAAAAAATTATTTTCTTAAAAAAAAAAAAATGAGGAGCGCCTAGGTGGCATTGTTGGTTAAGTGTCTGACTCTTGGTTTCAGCTCAGGTTGTGATCTCAGGGTCATGATGTTGAGTCCTGCATCACATTCCATGCTCAGATCAGAGTCTGCTCCACCTTTCACTGCTCTCTCTCCCCCTGCATGCACGCTCTCTCTCTCCCAAATAAGTAAATAAACCTTTTATAAAACATGATACCAGGAAAGCTTAAAGCACCCAGGAAAGTTTAAAGCAAAAAGACTCTGACCTCAGCTCTCTGTTAATTCTATATGGTAACAACGGACCTGATAGGTTTGAGATAGTGGGTAGCGAATAATTCAACCTGATCTTTTTGTTTTGTGTGTACCAACACAACTGTTTGATTCCCTGATTTTTTTTTTTTTTTTTTTTTTTTTTGGCTGTCCAGACAGCTGTGGTGCTATTGGGTAGACCTCAGAGGTCTTATGATGACAAAGTAATTATAACTCCTATAACTGTAGAAGTACACGTTTTATAGCAATGCATTTACTCCACACCAATGATTTATGACATTTGTATGTGCGCACATATAAGTTTGCCATGACAAGATGATGCTTGGTAATTAATTTGCCAACATAGTTTTATGTAATGTAATCCAGCCATGCTAAAAGCACCACATTTAATAAAAGAAAGTGCTTAAACAGAACTCTGTTCTGAAAAGCCATTTGGTGTGATGGTGAAACATCAGGAAACCAAAGCAGAAATGTGAAGCAGGAAGCCGAAATCTAAAACAGTGCTACAAATCCCAAAGAGCCAGCCTGTTTGAGCTGTGAAGACTTCCCACCCCAAACGGCAGTGTTCTTGCATTACATAAAAGCGAGTGGTCTTCTGGGAGCCCTGAAAAGAAAGAAATGAACATGATTTCTTACTCTTTCAGCTGGCCTGCAAATTCATGCATGAACTATTCGAGGAGATCGCTTGGAATGGAGACCTCTGAAGTTCTGGGAGTGTTTCTATTTTGAGCTTCGCTTCTCAGAAGCGACATCACTGTTGGTATGGCTTTACCTTCACAAAGGAGCCATCAGTTAGCATCTCAGCTCAGGAGTGAAATTGGTTTTGTTTAGTTTGTTTGGAAAGAGAAGTTGGTTCATTTTTTTGTCTTTCAAAATAATATTAGTGATCTGCTCTCTTGAGTGGAACATCCTAGAACAGACCATTTTTCTCTCTATAATTAATTGCTGCTGAATTTTTTATTACCTAGGTACATTCTTTTTTTTTTTTATGACATTTGAGATCAAAAAGAATCAAAGCACTGTCTGTATATGGAACAAACTGTTGCAGGTATGACCATCTCAAATCGTCCTGCCTGAATATCCCCTCATGATTAAAGGTCCTCCAGATAAAGATAGACAAATGCTCACCTCTTCTTCCACACCATCCGCCCACACACACAGTCACAGTCCCCACACAATCAACCCACCATCTGCCTACATGTCCTCCCTTCTGCAAGAAATAGCGGCATGTGCGGAAGACGATCTGATATCCCTTCCAATATTTGGCACCTACTTCACCAGGATTGTCCAGAGAATAGCCTATGTGAATTAGTCTGGAAAAAGAGTAACAAATTCTGCCTCCTGATGCGTGTCACTGCATATCTCCTCGAGTCATGATTTACGTCCCTCCCCTGCCCTTATCGACTCCTGTTGTCCTTTGCTAATGTGCATTCTTTCATAGGTTCATCTGAAAATATTTGTTTTCCCTATGCATTCTCCCTAAATCACTTTGCACATTCTTCAGGAGGCCACACGTCCAGTATCCCATCTATAATGCTGACCAAGATACTCCGACCCTTCATTATATCATACCACGGTTACAGAAATTTAAAATCTGGAAAGCTATGTAGATTATTACATTCCATTGCAGCCAAAAACGTACTTTTGTAATCAGAAAAACATCAGATTGCAGGCAAACATGTTTCCATCAGGAAATTTGAGACTTAAAAGTTTTGGGAGAGTGTCATTGTAAAGATATTGGTGTGTTTCTAGTCTTTTTTTTCTGAAAGAGGTGAATATATAGATCATGTTGTCAAGTTCCTACACCAGTCAAATACATCCCCATACAATGAATAGGAATTGTGACCATTCTATAATTACATTTGGACACATTTTATATGCTTAAAATATTCAGTCTTTCCACCTGGAAATATGTCTCTATGTTTATTTGTTTAAGTCCCTCAGTGAAATTCTATCATTTTCTTAATAAAATTTAAAAGTTCCCATACTCTTCTTTTCAAAATATTTTTCTAAGTATTTTTATGTTTTTGCTCTTGTGAATGGAATCTGATCTTTCCATTTTCAAAATTAGTTATGTCTGGTATATCAGAAAGCTATTATGTTTTATCTATTAATTTTTTACTAAACTGTAATTAGTTCTAATAGCTCTTCAGTCAAGCCCACAATTTTGCAATATGAGAACAAGGATGAATATATGAATACAAAAAAATTAAAAATGCAAGAGAAGCAGAAGAAAATAAAAGATAACATTCATGATGATTAGAGAGCCTCCTTGGTTAATGTGTGTGTGTTTGTGTGTGTCTGTGTGTCTGTGTGTGTGTACAGATAGAGAAAAGGGAAAGCTGAATGATATTTTTGACTTTCCATTTTGGTATGTCTTTGAATGCCTACTTTATATTGTTAGTGTATTCCATATAAAAGTTCTCAATTAGTATTTATTAAAGGAATAAATATAAATAAAGCAGAATTGGAATAAATAAGAAGTAATATGCATCTTGTATTCACAGAAGCATTAGTTTTATATATTTACAAAAGAGTGATGGAGGAGAATATACTCCCATAAAATGCAAAGGAATGCCAAATTAATCAAAGTGGGACATTCGTCCATGAATTCTGTTTGGTGCTGTTGGAAATGGAATCTTCAGTGGTGACATACATCAGTTCAGGACTCAAAGGTAAGTTAAATTCACATTTTGAATCAAGAACTTCAACTCAAACAAATCTGCCAAAACTGTGTGTTCTAGGACAAATGGTTTCTAGGAAGCAAGGGAAAGCTCTTTGACATGGAGTGGTTGTCACTTAAGATCATAGCCCACTCCCTTTCTCTTATGCACAAGGCTAATCAAACTGGCCTTTTGAAGATGGTTAAAAATAATAACTTGTTAACATAAAATTACATTCTTCTATGTGAGGGTTACTCTTTAAATAGCAATACAAGCATTTTTAGGTACTTTAAAATAATAAATAAACATGAGTTAAAAATATATAATTATTATAATCACTCAGTAATTAATTAAGCCATTCTGATCTGCTCATGCTACAGAAGTTTGCAGCCCAAGGAAGTAAAGTTCTTAATAAGCTATCAGCTATTAATTTTTCTAAATACCATAAGAAAATGAAAACCTCTCTCAAATTCAACTAAAGTATTTTGTTTCCTTGGGGAAAATTCCTAATTTCTAGGTTCATTAAGTTTGTTCAAATGTGGGCAATATGTGCGTGTGTGCACACGTGTGAACGTGTGTGTGTGTGTGTGTGTTTTGCAAGCTCAAAGAAATGTCCCCATGAACCTGTTTCAAATTAATTTGTGCATTAATCTGTGCAGGAAGATTTCTTTATTTGATAAGAGACGAGGGTGGGGGGGGAAGACATCACACTGACTTAAAAGTTTTGACTAATTTCTAACTGTGCCTGAGGAGTTTCCACTATGTCTTCTAATCAACAAAGGATTTGTGACACTTTTCAGTGTGCCTGAGATTACACAGACAAATTACTTAAGAGCCCAAGGAGATTATCTCTAATTGGCATAAAAAGGATATGGCATTAAAAACAAAACTCTCTGAAACTCTGGCAGTGTTTGGTGCCCAAAGGGTAAGGCAGTGCCCCATGTGGAAACACCATGGAAATAAATACATCAGCTGTGATAGGTGGCCTTTTGAGGTCTTATTTAGATTGGAGGAGATTGCTTTTTCTTTGCAGTGCTCCACAGAGTTGTGTCATACTTGCTGAATGACTGCAAATGATAGACTCATCTCTGAAGCCCCTTGTCCTAATGCTTGCTTTTGTTATAGCTGATTCATTCTCATCATTTATGAAACACAAACTCCAGTGCCCATGAAGAGGCAATATGAGATACTTCTGTATAATGCGGAGACCAGAGACTGAAGACATTTGGGGGCATGGTGGGAGGGGTAGGGAGATGAGGATCACAGAAGCAGACAGGTAGGAATATGTAGCAGTGAATTTCACCAAATATTTAGTGAATGATTTCAATCTCAAGTCACCAGGTTAGGTAATGGGGCTGCATCAGAATCCTTGCTCTCCATGGGCTTAAAATCTCAAGGAGAAAATAAGATAGATTTATCATAAAACTGAATACGATCACATGGAAAAGGTAACAGAAAAATCATAGGGCAAAATTAAGCCATGAGCGATCAATCAAACCAAACCATTCGTTTTGCTGTTAAGGAAACTGAGGCCCAGAAAGACTAAGTCTGTTATCTGTGGCCACATAGATGGACAGATAGTCTGGCCCAGAACTCAGATCTCATGTACCAGTATCCACACTGCCTTATATCACCTACTTTCAGATAATATTATAGAAGATAAGTGTATGAGTTTAGGAGAGAGAGTAATGTCTGTATAACACAGGATGCTTCTAAAGTTTTACTGAAGGGATAATTAAAAAAAAAAAAAAAGCAAGCAAATAAAAAACAAAGTCAGGCCTTAAAAAACAGATCAAATTTCAAAGAACAGAATGAAAGGGAAGGGAGTGGGCCAAGGGAAGAAGATGAATGACGGCTTGGACTGGGGGACAGAACCATGCTCAGGACACAGTGGAGACTCAGGGGCTGAACTAAAGGAACCTCAAGTAAGGATGGTAGGAGTGAAAAAATGCAGCAAACACCCCCTCAGATCCTCCAGGGTAAATTTCCGTTTTGGAATTCTCTGCAGGGGTTAAGGCCAACATTGTCCTGTCAATCCGCTCCCCTCGCTAAGCCCTAGGCACCTGTGTTCTCTACTAAACTCTTGATTTTGCTCATGCAGATCCTTCCAGGATACAACCTGCATCATGTTCAAGGTCAGACGGAAAGCCTGCTTCCGTGAAAATGTCCTGGATCCTTGAACCACGTAAGGTTCTGTTTTCTGAACCATGTTGAGCATTGGCTGAACTACACGATCACATAGACTATAAACTTCGAACAGATAGATGTCACCCCTTGCACTTACTGCATGTCATACTCCCTTCTCAGAACCATCGTAGACATGCCATGGGCCCTTAATTGCTTCTTGGCCAAATAATGAAAGGAAGCGGCTCTCCAGTGGACCTGTCATCAAGTCTTTGTCACTTATTCACAGGTTTTCACCTGCACTGCAAAATGATGATGGTGATGATGATAATGATGAGGATGGGGGTGCTGGCGGCAGCCGTGGTGGTGGTGACGGTAATGACGGGAATGACAATAGCCGCTGACATTTCCTGAGTACTTTCAATATGCCAGACACTCTTGAAAACACTAATTTGTATAACTCCATTTAATACTTGACACAATCTTGTGAGATACATACAATTAATATCACCATTTTACAGTAGAATAAGATTAAGCACGAAATTCTGATCCTAAAAAGCAAAAATAAAAACAAAAAAAATCTATGCAGCCATCTTTCATGGCTGTGACATATAGACCGGTTTATATTTTAAATTCAGATTTGCATCAGATAACTGGGGTTAAATATTCTTTTTTCTACTTGAAGATTATTCCATGTATATATTGTTTCCTTCCGCATGGAAGCAGATAAGATACTTAAAATTTTGAACCACACCTAAGGCAGGAATATTAGCCTTTCACTGTAGATACTTGACTATTGGCTCTGTGTGGAAGGGCATTCTATTAGAACATTGCTCTGTCTTATCTGTCACCACCACCCGGTCCCCAGAGTAGGAAGAGTGATGAATCTAACTGGAAAGTTTGGGAGAAGGATCTGAGCATGTGTGGCTTGGTGCCCTCCTCTTCCCTTTCCTAACACCATGTCTGCAAACTACGCATTTTGTTCTGCTCCCCGACCTCAGTTCAACAGAGTAGATGAGCTGGTGAGCTGGGGCAGTGGTCTAATTTTGAAATTCAGCATGAAACAGCACAGTGTTGTCACATACCCGAACCAAGATCTCAACAGCTCTACTGAATACGCAACTGACATTTTGGTTGCTATGTGCCTGACTCTTTGTCTTGCTCTTGATGGTTCTGACTGGTCATGGAAGACTGGTACTTTCTGAAACGTGAGCCATGAACCAAAAGATGTTGTTTCTACATAAAGGAGAATCTGCGATAAGAATGCAAATTTATCCTTAAGTACAAAGCTTTTATTCTGTATAGAGCATATAATTTTGCAAAGCAATATTTTATTTAATCTTTGCATTCTAGGAATGGGACTATCATTGAATCTATTATATCAAATGCTTTCATATAAGTTGTATTGTTGAGAAAATAGTTTGGACTCTCTGGCAATGAATCCATTCAATGAATGGATTCACACCTGTTTATACAGTTCTTTCTTTTCCAGTAAGAGGCATATACTACTAGGAAGATTCGACCAACCACATACTTAGCAGCAACATGAGATGACAAACCTAGCACGAGAAAAGGTTTTCCCTCAATGAGGAAATAATGTCATTCTTAAACATTTCTATATTAAGGAGCCTCACTAGAATCTATTGCAATAGTATATATTATAATAGTATGCTATGTCAACCATACCTATATTGCCATACTTGGCGGACAGTTTTTTGTTGTTGTTGTTTTTGCTTTTTTTTTTTTTAATAAAGAATGACAATCCCTAGTTCTTTCATTTAAGAGAGACATTAGAAAAATGTAACAATGCTATGTTTGGGGATTCTTTAACATTTTTAAGGCCCAGACTGGCAAGAACAAAGAATCACTTTGCTAACTAATGTATTAAATATGTTGTCTATTTATATAGTAATTGTTTGATGGAAAATTCATCTCTTTTGTTCCTTCTTATCTTTTCTTTCCTCTTGTCCAGGCAGTGTATTTATGAATTATGCATGTGAATATAATTAAAAGTAACAATTGGTGAATTGTACTTCATGGACATTGTTCCATGTTTCAAGTCTTATTTAGACTCAACCAAATTTATGCAAAGAGAAGAGCTTATAATTAAATTCATAGCCATCCTTCCTGGGAAGGTTTCTTTTATGTAAAATGCATTGCTTGCTAGAAGCTGTTTTTCTGACCAAAAGCTTTGCATAGCATCTTAAAACAAAAAATCAGTAGACAATTTAACAGCAGCCCCCACCCCTTTCTAGAAATGAAGGTTTACTATAATGGGTTATCCATCTTCCTTGATCCTCTCCAGCTTGGTTAGTCTGCAGACTATGTAGAACTGTTAAGAATCAGCTCCCACAGTGGTTTGGCTGTTTGCAAATTAGGAACAGATACAATATGGCAAATGGTTGGATGAGATCAATTGCTAAAATATTCTCCTTTGATTACTCTCAGGAGCTCCCATAGTAATTTTTCATCTTTTGTTTGCTTGTTTGTTTTTAATGTTTTAGTACAAGAATCCTGGAAAAGGAAAAAGACAACTGAGACACTTAGAAGGATAGCGCTCTAGCCACAGGAATATTTATTCTGTAAGGAAAAAGAAAGATTACTGCAAATATTAGCCCAACTCCTCACTTCTTTCTTTCCCCATTCACATTTCTCAAAGTATTTTTTCTTTAGGAAAATACATTGTATTAAATGATTCTTTTTTTTTTTTAATAATGTATTTTATTTAACCTAATACATCTAAAATATTTTCATTTCAACATATAAACAGCCAGGCTTTTTTTCATACTAAGGCTTCAAAGTCCAGTTTGTATTTTAAACTTACAGTATCATTCAATTTGGACTAGCCACACTTTGAGTGCTCAATAGCCACTTGTGGCTAATGGCTACTGTATTAGGCAGTGAGCTGTAGTTATGAACTATTTTTTTAGTTATGGTCCAAACCCCCAGTTTAGTGCCATGAACACACTTACTGAGAATCACCTGCACTGCATCATCTATTAAAACTGAGCATATTCCTTGCCGAACCTGTCCCCATATTTTACTAGCACATACCTGGATAGTCTTTCTCTTTCTTGACCCAGGTCATCCTTAGCAATTTCCTTCTCTGCACTTACTATTTTCCTGAAACAGAAAATCCCTCTGTAAAGATACCACATGATGAATTTGTAGTAAGAAAGGAATGGACTACTTCCTTTCACTGTCAACAAACAATCTTTTCTGATTCAGAGTCAATTTCTCTGCAGCGTGACAATATCATGGGATGGATAGACCTGGAGAAAAATGTCAGATTTGCTCCTGGACTCAGGGGAAAATGGGAGGTGCAAACACAGCAGCCTGGCCTGCTATTTTTAAGTGTAGTTTGATATTCTCTCCTCTTTCCTCCCTCTGCTCTTCTCTTCTCCCATGATTTGAAAAATGTCACATTTAAAAGCTTTGGCTGGCCCATGGTGTCACCCCGGATCCATCATCATCTTCTCAGCTCATCTTTCTCTCTATTAAAAATAAGATTTTTGCATTTCTAGATGAAATGGGAGAAACCTAGCCCTGACGAATGACTTCCTGTTGTCACCATTACCAGGCAGGGATGTGACTGGAGGGAGCTCGGCCATGATCTAGTGTTCTTGTCCTTCTGTTGTGCTGACTGGAAACAATCAGTCATAACCACATACTGTAAAGTTTATTTTTAAGAATTAAACTGTTAATTAAAGAGACGAGTAATGAAGACAGGAAGCATGCATGGAAAGGTGGTGACAGATGTCACAGGCTGCAGGTGCTAATGGCTGTTGAGAAGATACATGAATTCCTTAAATTACCTCATATCTCTGAATAGTTGAGTGAAGTCAATTGTTATAGATCTTGGGGGACAGAAACAGAAAATGCTGCTGCCTCTATTTATGAAAGAGCCCCCTTAGAGATGGGGAAGGCCCACCAGAGCCTGGAGTGTGTCCATATTGTGGCCCTATGAAATGTCCCTACAGGTTTAGGAGACGACCTTAGGAGATACCCAAACATGGCATTCAATACCCTGAATCACATCCTGAGAAATGAGTTACCTTATTTTTAATCTTTCTTCTTTTACCCAAGAGTAAGTTTCAGGTGGTTCAAGTCTTTCTTTCACATCACCTATCAGGGGTTAATCATCTTGGTTAACAGACAGAAAAGACTCTGAACCTTCCAACAGTACCTGGATAGAATTTAGGAATATCCGTCTACCTTTTATTTGTTTTTTGCCATTACCTTTACTTATTATAAGCAAAACTTTTATTTCATTTATGGTAGTCATATGAAGTTTCTTTTTAAAATAGATGAGTGTAAGAATAGGGAGGGAGGGAGGAAGGAAGAATGGATGGAAGGAAGGAAGGAGAGACAAAGAGAAAGAAAAGAAAGAATATGTCACTTTAAATAAAATATATAGGTGGTAGTAGACAGGATACCCATATATAACAAAATAACTGAAGAAAAAAAGACATAATGTGAGTAGGTGGAAAAAATTCTTAAGGTTTTTCACAAACAACTAAAGTTCAGCTAAGGCTGGAGTAGTAGGGATTTGTGTCAAAAACCACACAAAGGACTTAAGTTCCTAATGTTGAAGACAAAGATATCAGAGAAAAATATGGAAATAAAATCAGTATTAAGCCTACAAGGAAAAAAAATAACCTGATGTTTCAAGAGCTATTTTTAGGGTGTCCAAGACCTGTTGTTTATTAAAGACATTGGTTTTCTTTATTCTAAGGAAAGAAGAAAGAACAAAAGGTGTTCAGCAAAATTAAATGAAAAGGAGTTAATATTATTTGATTTTTTGCCCCTCAAACATTCCATTCAAAGTGACTCACCCTAAACTTACAAAAATAAGTGTATTTTGACTGGAAATAGAAAGTCAAAAGTCAGAGATGTATTTTCAGCTCATTGGACACTTGGTGCAGAGTATGTAATAAATATACTGATAGAGAGGACTAGAGCCTGCTTTGAAAGACCCTGATTGGGGTGGTTAGTGTTTATTTTATCCAAGAGTAAGTCTCAGACGGCAAGTATTTCTTTAACATCACCCATCATGGGTGGCTCTATCAGCTAAACATCTGTCTTTGGCTCAGGTCATGCTCTCAGGATCCTAGGAGGGAGCCACACAATGGACTCCCTACTCAGCTGGGAGTCTGCTTCTCCCTCTGTGCCCCCCACCAATGTGTGCTCTTGTCCTCTCCTCTCATCCCCACAAATAAATAAATAGATAAATAAATCACCCATCATGGACTAATCTTCTTCCCTTCTTGGGTGATTTGCTGGTAGGATTTCTTCTTTCCTTATGGAGTCATCTCCCTCCCTAGGCTCCCCAGTCTCTAAACATCAGGAGTTGTGTTAACCACAGTATCTCCAGGGACTAATCCATGTCTTGATGATCGTGGACACTCAGAAGTCTTGAATGAGTGAATGAATGAACAAATGCACTGGGTCTTCATACAGGACCCAGGGCATTGAAATGAAATGAGAGAAAAGAACAAAGTACCTCTTTCAGAAAACAGTAACCAAACTCCTGATGTCAACAGTTTTGTGGGGTTTTTTCCTCTCCACCGTTAACCTTAAAAGTGAAGGTCATAATCAATGCAGCTCAGCCATCCGCTTTATACTCAGTGCAGGAGTTTTGTTCATTTCTCTGTGAAGCTGAAAAGATTATAATGAAAATGCCCAAAGAAAGAAGGGAGGGACAATTGTAAATAGTTTTCTCTGACAAGTGGTATCAGCATTTTCTCATAGCCTTGCATTTATTCAGACAAAAATGACAAATGTATTACAATGAATAGATGAGATCTTTCTGTCTGGATATGGCATAAAAATAAAACAATACTGTACTGATTTTTCTCTCCGAGTATTGTCCTCCTCACACAATTGCTGAACATTGGCAGAGCTGTTAACACCATTGACGGGAAACAAAGCAAAACTTGGGAGAGATTCTACAGCCTGGGGCTTGTGAATGTCTGGGATTTACAGCGCAGCTTGATGCCACTGTCAGACTCTTCTGGTTTCAATATCCTGCCAGCTACCATGGGGGCTTTTTTCTCTTCATGAAAGTGCACCTTTCCCTCAAGGTCACACGTTTACAGTTTCTTAAAGAGCTTCCTACTGGTCATGGGACTCCTTTCAGTTTGAGGAGCCTCCTGGGTGCTTTGAAGCATGGCGTCTTGAATGATACCCTGCAGCCCCCAAGAATGGAGCTAGGCTACAGGGACATGGACACTTCCAAACTGAAAGGACCCCCAGCATTCCACCACGGAGCCCCTCCTACCCTCCTCCCAGAGCCCCAGAGTCTAGTCTGCCACTGAAAACTCCTCACTAGCTTTTGGGAAGACATCAACCCACCCTTGTGAAAGTATTATGCATGCTTAAATATATCCTAAGCAGGCATGAGGGCAATTAAATCAAGTCTATATCATAAGCACTCTGGATAGATAGCAAGCTTAAAATATTCCCCAGCCTGTGCCCTACATTTGAGATTTTAATATGAGCACAGTAACTTCTCCCATTCTGGAAGTGATCGGCAAGAGTCCAATCATCCCCCGCGGCTCCACAAACCGCTGGCAGGAGGGAGCTTCATTTCCTGATGAATCATCCAAACCGACCCTGGAGGGCTTTCCAGGCCAAATGAGCCAAGGCCAAGTTCTCTCAGCACTCTGTGCCTGCAATCAGTCACATCGTGGAAGAGGAAGTGAGGGCCTTGTTCTTTCGATGATTTGGGGATGTGCTTCAGTTATCTTTCTCCTGTTTTTCCTCAGTCTCTTGTCTTCTACTCTTTGGCTCACAGTGCAAGGAGACTGCAACTTTTAAGATCTGTGATATATTTTCTGAAGGGGCCTGAGGAAGAGGACTCTTACGTAAGGATGGTGAACAGAACTGAAGTTGAACTGGCTGATACATCCATGGAAAATGACCCAATAATGCAAGATTCCAATAAGAGAAGCAGCAGACTGTCCTGAGAAGAGCACAGGCATTGGAATCAATAGATCTGGATGTGATTCCAAGCTGTCCTCACCTTAACTAAACAACATAATTTGAACCTCCATTTTCACAGAAAGGGACTTGATGTACATAAAGTTATCTCATATATAAATATCAACTATGATCAAGATGCTATATCAAGATTCTATTCATGAAAGAGAGTATTTTTTGAAGTATATTTTGTTCTACTCTGTTTCCAAAATATATTCTGCTTGATTCTGCCTTTAGCATAGAAACTCCTAGCTGTTCAATTAATTCCACCAGCATTAAATTTCATGAGAGCCGGTCAGCGTTTTCCTAAGTGCTGTGTCACCAGCACCAGGACATAACTTACACATAGTGGTAGCTCAATAAATAGTTGTTGGTAGACCCAGTTAATATTCAACATTTTGAGCAATAGTAAGAATACAAACACTATATAATTCCTTTAATTATACCTTCCCAGAATTCCACGGGTTCATACTTGAGACTGCTTATCTCCTTAAGGCTGTGTCCAATATCTCCAATTAGGCTGGAGTCTTTTGACAGCAAGAATGTCTGTGTTTCTTGAGTTACCTCCTAGCTCAGCACATCATATAGAGCAAGGATATGTTAATATTGACCCTGGTGGGCACCTGGGTGGCTCAGTGGGTTAAGCCGCTGCCTTCAGCTCAGGTCATGATCTCAGGGTCCTGGGATCGAGTTCCGCATCGGGCTCTCTGCTCAGCAGGGAGCCTGCTTCCTCCTCTCTCTCTCTCTGCCTGCCTCTCTGCCTACTTGTAATCTCTCTCTGTCAAATAAATAAATAAAATCTTTAAAAAAAAAATATTGACCCTGGCAAATGCTTCTTATGAGAAACTGCTGTGGCTTTGGGAGATTCCTCCTCCAAGTCTTTTTTCTGCCAAGGCACTTTGTTTTTCTTATTTATCTTTAATCACGATCTATACATTTTCATTCGAATCTCTCCACTTATTGAATACTACATAAAATTTCCAATTCAGTCTATAAACACACACACACACACAAACTAAAATGGACTTTTTAATTGGGATTCCTTATAAAAGGCAAATAGTAGTTTACATTACAACCCCTATTTAGTTTTTTTAGAAGAACTAACAGTATTTCTATTTTTTGCAAGGTGTATCAATTACCCTCAACACTCCCGAAGAAACATCCATGCTTCTAAAAACTCAACTCCTATCCTTCTGACTTCATTGGGAGACCTCTTAGTAGTCAGAATTGTTATTTAAAGTGTACATGCTCCCATAATTCATCTTTTTACTACTGCTACAGAGTAAAGCTGTGATGATCAATCACTTAGAGATGAATCCACCTTTTCCCTCCCTGACTGAATACGAGGAAATAGCAATGAACATGCATCAAATATTGACTACAGAGATAAGAACTGTGTTCTGTGGGAAAAAGATACTTTTTCAATATTATGCTCATGACATATTTAGGACATCCATTTTAACATCTTTTTGGCCTTACAAATCCCTTTCTAAAACATGCTAAGAATATCAAGTAATGATTTCATGTATCTATCACATAAGTATATCTGGATAATCTATTCATGACCATTTCCCATAGCTTTTGAAACAGTCTTTCATGTGGAGAAGCCAGCATTTCTAACATCTTCCTTCCCACAGGGATAAAAAATAAAACCAGAGGAATCTTGTCAGAATATCCTCAACTTTCTTCCACACATTTCCTTTCCAACCCTGGCCCCTTTCAACCCTCATTCAAGGATAAACACTAGCTTTCCTCAGAAACATGTGGGAGACACACACTAAGGACATTGCTTTGAATAGAAGATTCTGTTGGATGGACCAAAGGGGCAATTGTTCTTATCTTCCTTAAATGTGTTCTCTTTTCTCTTCTATAGTTGGAATAGAGAAACTTTTGCTGTATTTCACTTCAATATAGGACATGCTCAACTCACAAAAAGGAAGTGGAACCATGACAGAATAACAAGTGAGAAGAGTCCACTAACATAGTGTCAAGAAATTGGCAAATCCTCTTCAAGAGTCAAAAACTCAAAATAATAGTGGCTACATTCAAATAAAAGTCTGTATAGAACTTATGCTTCTGGACTAAATTAAATAGCTGGGATTTAATTTATCTTCCCACCTGAAACAACTTAGGAAAATGGACAAAATATATAAAACAAAGTTATTTAAGACACTGAGTGTTAGCCAACAAAGGATAATGATTTCTAGAAACAGAATACAAATGAAGTAAGTCCTAAGATTGCCCTAGCTTACTGCCTCAAAGAGTTTCCAGGCTGAGGTATAGATAAGGAGAATGCAGGTGGATTCCAGAAGACTCTCAAAGTTGAGGGAAAAGAGCTGAGAGTTTTGAGACACCAAGGTAGTCATAATTTACATGCTTGAGAAGAAAAAGTTACAGAGAGAGCACTCTGGATATCTGCAAAGGATTCTCATTGAGTATTGGAAAAGTAACAATCAGTACATGCACACGAAAAGCTACCCAGAACCCAGGAAAGAACCACTTGGACCTATCAGAAGTAACAGTACCCCGTATCTATAAGTCTGGTCTCACCAGTCAGCCTGGGAACCTCATAATTCATAATTCATGCATTGGATAAAGCATCCAGAAGGTTTTTTGTCTCTGTAGTAAAAAATAATTAGTCCTAGCGCGAATAATACACTGGTACTACCTAACATGTCTAAAAAGCAAAATTCAAACGGTTATCAAGTAACTTATCTGTGTCCCATAACAGAGTTCAAAAATAATTAGAGGTACACAAAAGTATCCAGCACCCAACAAGGTAAAATTTACAAGATCATCATCCAATAAAAAAAAGGATCAGGCGGGGCGCCTGGGTGGCTCAGTCAGTTGAGCATCGGCTTCCCCTGCAGTGGTGATCCCAGAGCCCTGCATCAGGCTTCTTGCTCCTCAGAGAGTCTGCTTCTCCCTTTCCTTCTGCACCCCCCATTCACGCTCTCTCTTTCTCATTTGTGCACACACATAAACTCTCTCTCTCTCTTAAATAAATAAAATCTTAAAAAAAAAAAAAAAGACCAGGCATGCAAAAAAGCCCAAAAAATGACCCATGATAGGAGAAAAATCAACCAAAACAAAGCCAAAATTGATAAGGATGTTAAAGGTAGCACACAAACCCTTCTGAAGAAGCTAAAGTTGTATTGGGGTGAGGCTCTCACTTCATCCTGTGGCAGCCAGCACCACACCTGGCAAGGCTCACTCAGCAGTCGCCCACACCAAGGTGGTCTGGAACCTGTATCTTGCAGGATGATGAGGTGATGGTCACAAAGGATAAGATCAATGTCCTCATTAAAGTAGTGGGTGTAAATGTTGAACATTTGTGGCCAGGTTTGTTTGCAAAGGCTCTGGTCAATGTCAACATCAGGAGTCTCTTTTGCAACACAGTGGCTGGTAGACCTACTCCAACAGGTGGTGCTCCACCAGTAGGAGGTCCTGCTCCCTCCACCACTGTTGCCCCAGTAGAGGAGAAGAAAGTGAAAGCAAAGAAAAGGAGGCTGATGATGACATGAGCTTGGGTCTTTTTGACTAAGCCTCATCTGTAACATGTTCAATAAAAAGCTGAACTTAAAAAAAAAAAAATAGCAGACAATGACATTAAAATGGCTATTATAACAGTATCTCCCATTTTTTAAAAAAAAGTAAGTAGAAAAAGGAAGATATTTTTAAAGTCCCAAATCAAACTTCCAGAGGTTAAAATTACAATGTTGAGATGAAAAATATACTGGATGAGATTAATGGCAGATTAGACACTGCAGAAGAGATTAGTGAAGACATAGCAATAGAAAAAAAAAAAAAAACTTTAATAAAATGAAAAGAAAAACATTTTTTAAAACAAACAGTGACTCAGTGAACTTGGGACAATTTCAAGCACGCTATCTAATATATGTTTAATTGGATTTATTGAAGGAAAAGAGAGAGACAAAATATGTAGAAGAAAATACTGGAATGAGTAATGGTTAAAGTTTCCTCAAATATGAAAACTTTATAAACCCACAGATCCAAGACGGTCAATAAACTCTAAGTATAAAAATATAAAGAAAACTACACTAAGACACGTAATATTTAAGTTACTCAAACCAAGTGATAAAGAAAAAAAATTTTTTAACTATGTGAGGGAAAAACAACACATTATATGGGAAAGCACAAAAATGAAGATGAGAGCAGATGTCTCACTAAAGCATAATATGGGGAGACAGTAGAAACACATCTTTAAAGCACTGAAAGAAAATGGCAGTCTATATTTCTATATCCAGCAATATCATCTTCCAAAAGTCAAGGAAAAATAAAAAATATTTCCAGACATACAGAAGCTAAAAGAATTAATCTGTAGCAGACCCTCAATATATGAAATACTAAAGGAAATCCTCTAGGCAGAAGGTAAGGTATTCCAGGTAGAAATATGTATCTACACAAAGAAAGAGCAATGGAAATGGTAAAGACAATGATAAATATGTAAGAATTGTTTCCTCATACTTTAAGTCTCTTCAGAAGATAACTGACTTTTAGGGATACCTGGGTAGCTCAGTCAGTTGAGCATCTAACTCTTGATTTTGGCTCAGGTATTGATCTCAGAGTTGTGAGATTGATTCTTGCTTGGGCTTTACACTGGCTATGGAGCCCTGCTTAAGATTCTCTCGGCCCCATCCCCCAAAAAGGGAGAAGATAATTGACTTTTTAACAAAAGATTATAAAAATGTTGTATAACATACAGAAATAAAATAGATGACAACAAAAGCATAAAAACCAAGAAGAGAAGAATGAAAGTACAGTTAACCCTTGAACTGCATAGTTCTACTTATACATGTTTTTTTTTTAATAAATACAGTGCAGTACTGTAAATGTGTTTGCTCTTCCTTATGATTTTCTTAACATTTTTCTTTTCTCTAGCTTAATTTATTGTAAGAATATGATATATAATACAAATACATACAAAATATGTGCTAATTGATTATGTCATTGGTAAGGATTATGGTCAACAGTAGACTCTGAGTAGTTAAGTTCTTGGGGAGTCAAAACTTATATGCATATTTTTGACTGCATGGCAAGGGTGGCATTCCTAACCCATGTGCTGTTTAACAGTGTATTAATGTAAGGTTTTTATACTATATGTGAAATGGCATAATATCACTTGAAGGTTGATTGTGATAAGATGTATACTATAAACCAAGGAAACTTCTAAAATAAAAAAACAAGAATTATAGCTAATAATTATAGCTAAAAGATAAAACAGAATCATGAAAATCTCAATAATTCGAAAAAGGCAGAAAAAAAAAGCAGAGGAACAAGGAATAGATGATAAAAATGGAAAAACAAAGCAAAAATAATGAACCTAACCTTTGCCATATCAAAAATCACATTAAGAAGAGGTGACCTAAATGCACCAAATGAAAGGAAGAGATTGTCTGTCAGATTGCATAGAAAGTAAGACCCTACTAAACACTGCCTACTAAAAACATCCTAATAAACATAAGAAGTACATAAAATATATAAAAAAAAGTTAAAGGTAAAAGGTTAGAAACAGATATACCATGTTACATGAATCGAAAGAAATCTGAAGTGTGTATATTAATACCAGACAAAGGAGATTTCCAGAACCAAGTATGTGACCATGAATAAAGGGCACTTGATAAGAATAAAGATCAAGTTCAATTTATAGAGAAAACATAACAACTCCAAAGTTCATGCAGCCAAAAATAGAGCTTCAAAATACAGGAATTAAAAACTGAGATATCTAAAATAAGAAATAGACAAATTCGTAGATTTAATAAAAGATTTTTAAAACTATTCTTTCAGTAACAAGTACACAGAAATCAGTAAGGATACAGAAGACTTGGACAGACAAAACTATCAGCCAACTCGACCTAATTGACATTCATAGAATACTTCATCCAACAACAGAATTCATTCTTTTCAAGTAAAAATATTTATTTACGAAGATAGACCAAGATTATTTACCAAGATAGACCATACACTGGGCCATAAAATAAGACCCAGTAAATTAAAAGGATTCAATGTATACAAAATATGTTTTCTGGGGGTGCCTGGGAGGCTCAGAGGGTTAAAGCCTCTACATTTGGCTCAGGTCATGATTCCAGGGTCCTGGGATCCAGCTCCACAACAGGCTCTCTGCTCAGCAGGGAGCCTGCTTCCCCCTCTCTCTCTCTGCCTGCCTCTCTGCCTACTTGTGATCTCTCTCTCTGTCAAATAAATAAATAAATAATTTTTAAAAAATTTTAAAAAATATATGTTTTCGGACCATGATAAAATTAAACCAGAATTCAGTAACAGAAAGATATCTGGAAAATCCTCCAAATATTTGGAAACAAATAACACACTTCTAATAACCAATGGATCAAAGAAGAAATCAAAGGGAAGTTAGAGAGTGTTTTGAATTGAATGAAATAAAAACATGACATATCAGAGTTTGTGGGATTGTACTAAAGTAGTACATGGAGGAAATTTTACAGAACCAAACATATATATTAGAAAAAAAGAAGGTTGAAATAAATCAAAACTTCAGCTTTCACCCTAAGACACTAGAAAAAAAAAGTGAGGTAAAACTAAAGTAAGCAAAAATAATAAGAAAGAAAGAAAAATAATGAAAAGCAGAAAGATCATTAATAAAACAGAACACACAAAAACTCAATAGAGAAAACCAACAAAATAATAAAGCTAATGTTTTCAGAAGACCAACAAAATTAATAAGCCTCTAGCCAAACTAATAATGAAAACAAATCAGGAATAAGAGAAATGACCATTAGAGGGTGGTTGGGCTATGGACATTGGGGAGGGTATGTGCTAGGGTGAGTGCTGTGAAGTGTGTAAGTCTGGTGATTCACAGACCTGTATCCCTAGGACTAATAATACATCATATGTTAATTAAAAAAAAAAAAAAACAAAGAAAAAAGAGAAATGGCCATTATTACAGATTATATTTAAATTAGGAAGATAATAAGGAAGTTTAAGAATCAAATTTATTGCTATAGAATCATATTATTAATAATTGTATTATATTACATATATATACTATATACTATGTTATTAATAACTTTACAACAATAAATTTGATTCTTAGACAAAATGGACATATTTCCTTTTTTTTTTGTATTTGTTACAACCTTTTATTGTAGAATGTGACTTGAGCACTACATTTCCACTCACGGAACTTGTGGAGTTACTCCTCCAACAGCTTTACAACACGCCTAAGTAGGCTGAGAATGTCGCTACTCTAAACAACGCTCCTCTTTGGAAAACAAGCCCTATACACGGTTACTCCCTTTAGCTTGGTTTAACTACTAGTTTCTAGAGGCCTGGTACATGCATCTGGTAACTACAGGGGACAGAAGATTTAAAAAGTAGATCCTAGAGGGTGAGAGCTGTTTTAACCAACATTTCTCTTTAAAACATTAAGGTATAACTCGGAACACTTCAGTGACAGACAAATTTGGTCTTACTAAGGAATCCGCTTGTAGCTAAACACTTTAGACCATAGTTAATGTTAGGTTACGCACACCTCACAACAAAGGTCACCTTGTCCGGTTACAAGGAGCCGGCGTGGCACTAGGGAAGAAAAACTAGCTGGGCTTTAGCTCCTACACGTCACAGTATCACACTCGAACAGAAAGATATCTTATCTTCCCCTTAAGTAGTTATTATCATACCATACAGATTCTTAAAATGTTAACAAAAATAAAGAAAAACATCCTTGAAAATATATTATCAGAGGGAATGAAGATAAAGTATCGAATACATGTACAAGTCATTCTCGCAGCACCTAGTCAACCTCCTCCATGCGCGACGTGTCGTCGTCACCTTCCGGGGGGGCATCTCCTCACTCACGGCCGCACTGCTGCCGTCAGCGGTGGGGTCATCTTCATCAATACCGAGACCGAGCTTGATCATCCTGTAGATCCTGTTGGCATGCGTCTGCGGATCTTCCAAACTGAAGTCGGAGGACAGGAGCGCAGTCTCGTAGAGCAGGATGACCAGGTCTTTCACAGACTTGTCGTTCTTGTCGGCCTCGGCCTTCTGCCGTAAGGTCTCAATGATGGAGTGGTCGGGGTTGATCTCCAGGTGCTTCTTCGCGGCCATGTAGCCCATGGTGGAGTTATCTCTCAAGGCCTGGGCCTTCATGATCCTCTCCATGTTTACTGTCCGGCCGTACATGCTTGTCATGATGCAGCACGGGGAGGTCACCAGTCGGTTTGACACGACCACATTTTCTACTTTTTTCTCTAAGATGTCCTTCATGATCTTGCACAGGTTTTCAAACCTTGTCTTTTTCTCTTCCTGTTTCTTTTTCTCTTTCATCTTCTGGAAGTTCCAAGCCCTCTTTGGTCACAGACACCAACGTCTTCCCCTCAAACTCCTTGAGCTGCTGGACGCAGTACTCGTCAATGGGCTCGATCATGTAGATCACTTCCAGGCCGTGCTTCCGAAGATGCTCCACGAAGGCCGAGTTCGCTACCTGGTCCTTGGTCTCACCTGTGATGTAATAGATGTGTTTCTGGTTCTCCTTCATTCTGGTGCAATAGTCCTTGAGAGACACCATCTCGTCACCGGAGGCGAACGTGTAATAGCGCAACAGCTCAGAGAGCTTCTTCCGATTCTGAAAGTCCTCGTGGATGCCAAGCTTGATGTTTTTGGAGAACTGTTCGTAAAACTTTTTGTAGTTCTCTTTGTCTTCGGCCAGTTCGGTGAAGAGTTCTAAGCACTTTTTGACCAAGTTCTTTCTGATAACCTTTAAAATTTTGCTTTGCTGCAGCATCTCAAGGGAAATATTTAGAGGAAGATCCTCAGAATCCACCACACCTCTGTTGAAATTCAGATACTCTGGGATGAGCTCCTCACAGTTATCCATGATGAAAACTCTGCGAACATACAACTTAATGTTGTTCTTTTTCTTTCTGTTCTCGAATAGGTCAAAGGGAGCATGTCTTGGCACAAAGAGAAGAGCTCGGAACTAACTGTCCATCCACTGAAAAATGCTTCACTGCCAGGTGATCTTCCCAGTCATTGGTCAAACTCTCGTAGAATTCTCCATACTCTTCGTTGGTAATATCGTCGGGGTTTCGGGTCCAAATGGGCTTGGTCTTGTTCAGTTCTTCCTGGTCGATGTACTTCTCCTTGATCTTCTTCTTATTCTTCTTCTTGTCCCCGTCCTTCTTCTCCTCCTCCTCCTCGTCGGAGCCGACGTCTTCTATCTCGGGTTTGTCATCCGACTCCTTCTCTTCCTTTTCTTTTCCCTCCTCTTTCTCTTCCTTTTCTTCAGCCTCATCATCGCTCACCTCTTTATCACGTTCCTTCTCCACGAACAGCGTGATGGGGTAGCCGATGAACTGGGAGTGCTTCTTCACGATCTCCTTTATCCTCCTCTCCTCCAGGTACTCCGTCTGGTCTTCCTTCAGGTGCAGGATAACCTTCGTTCCCCGACCCATAGGTTCGCCTGTGTCGGTGCGGACTGTGAACGAGCCCCCTGCGGAGGACTCCCAGGCGTACTGCTCGTCGTCGTTGTGCTTGATGATCACCGTCACCTTCTCGGCCACCAAGTAGACCGAATAGAACCCGACCCCAAACTGGCCAATCATAGAAATATCTGCGCCCGCCTGCAGCGCTTCCATGAACTCTTTGGTCCCCAACTTGGCGATGATGCCCAGGTTGTTGATCAGGCCGGCCTTGGTCATGCCGATGCCGGTATCCACGATAGTGAGGGTCCGGTCCTGCTTGTTCGGGATGAGGTTAATGTGCAGCTCCTTCCCCGAGTCGAGCTTGCTGGGGTCGGTCAGGCTCTCGTATCGGATTTTGTCCAGAGCGTCGGACGAGTTGGAGATCAGCTCCCGCAAGAAGATCTCCTTGTTCGAGTAGAAGGTGTTGATGATCAGCGACATCAACTGCGTGATCTCCGCCTGGAAGGCGAATGTCTCCACCTCCTCCTCCTCCATCGGCTGGTCTTGGGTCTGGGTTTCCTCAGGCATCTTGGCTAAAGGACCACACAGGCTCCGAGAGGACGCAGCACCAGGACACAGGAGCAACTAAAATGGACATATTTCTTAAAACACACAATTACTGGGGCACCCTCATGGCTCCTTTGGTAAAGTGTCTGACTCTTGATTTCAGCTCAGGTCATGATCTCAGGGTTGTGAAATCCACAACTTGGGCTCTACACTGAGCATGAAGACTGCTTAAGATTCTCTCTCTCTCCTTCTGTCCCTCCCTGCCCTCTAAAACAAAGCAAACAAAACAAAACAAAAACCAAACAAGCCACAATTACCAAAGATCAAATAAGGAGAAATAGCATGGTTAACCCTATGTCTATTTAAAAATTGAGCATGGGGGCACCTGGGTGGCTCAGCGGGTTAGGCTTCTGCCTTTGGCTCAGGTCATGATCATGGAGTCCTGGAATCAAGCCCCGCATCAGGTTCTCTGATCCGCAGGGAGGAAGCAGGCAGGGAGCCTGCTTCCCCCTCCCCCTCTGCCTGCCTCTCTGCCTACTTGTGATCTCTCTCTCTCTATCAAATAAATAAAATCTTTAAAAAAGAAAAAAATTGAGCATGAAGTTAAAGACCTTCTCATATAGCCTCAGACTCAGGTGGCTTTATTGGTGGATTCTGCTAAAACTTTAATAAAGAAATAATATGGATTCTACACAAACTCTTCAATACGATTACAAAGCATGTATTGCTTTCTAACTCATTCTATGAACCTGACCTTGATACCAAAACTAAGCACAGACATTACAGAAAACTACAGACTGATATTCCTAACAGATATTGATGAAAAAATTCTAAGCAAAGTTGTAGAAAATTTATACAAATAATATACTAACAGAATAATATAACATGAATAAGTGAGATTTATTCCAGGAATGAAAGGTTGGTATAACATTTAAAAATAAGTTACTGTAATTCATGATATTAACAAACTAAAAAATAAGTAAAAGTATGTTGTTTCAGAAATAGTATTTAAAAATCCAATATTCAGGGCACCTGGATGGCTCAGTGGGTTAAAGCCTCTGCCTTCAGATCAGGTCATGATCTCAGGCTCCTGGGATGGAGCCCCATATCGGGTTCTCTGCTCAGCAGGATGCCTGCTTCCCCCTCTCTCTCTCTCTGCCTGCTGCCCTGCCTACTTGTGATTTCTCTCTCTGTCAAATAAATAAATAAAATTTAAAAAAATAAAATAAAATAAAAATCCAGTATTCATACTTAATGGTGAAATATCGAATGCTTTCTCCTCAAGATCAGGAATAAGGCAAGGATATCTGCTTTTATCATTTCCAATAACATTGTATCATATTGCCAGTGCAATCAAGTAAGAAAAACAAATGAACAGCATCTAGATTGGAAAGAAAGAAGTAAGATGATCTTTATTCATATACGATATGATCATCTATATAGAAAATCTGATGAAATACACACAGGCACACACACACACATACACTATTAGAACTAATAAAAACTATTAATAAACTAATAAAAATGATTAAAACTAAAAATAGTTTAATAAAAACTAGTAAAACTAATTGTATTTGACAAGGTTACAAGATATTCAATAAATATAGAAAATCAATAGTATTTCTTCATGCTAGCAATAAATAAATCAGAAGTTGATATAAACAAAACCAATATCATTTATAATGCCATTGAAAACATGAGATTTGTAGGGACAAATCTGGCAAAAGAGGCACAAGATCTATATATTGAAAACTACAAAGCATTGATGAGTAAAAGTAAAGAAAATTTAAATAAATGGGACAATATTCCATATTCATGAGTCAGAAGATTCAATATTGTTAAAATTGTGATTCTCCTCAACGTAATCTGTAGGTTCAAAAAAATCTCAATTATCACAGCAGTCTTTCTGAAGATCTTGACAATTTGATCCTAAAATACAAAAGGAAAGGCTAAGAACCATAATAACAAAAATAAATCTGAAAGCAATGTTAAAAAGCTAACACTTCCCAATTTCCAGACTTATTTTAATGCTACAGTAATCAAGATAATGTGGCATTGACGGAAAAATAGAGAAACAATAGATAGTTCAAAAATAGATTTCCCTGTACACAAACAACTAATTTGCAATGAAAACGCAAGGGCAATTCAGTAGAGAAAGAATATTTTTCAACAAAAGGTGCAGAAACAATTGGATGATACATGTCCAAAAAATAACTTTAACCAATACCTCACACCTTATATAAAAACTAAACTCAAAATGAATCCTAGGCTGAATATAAATGCTAAAACTGTAAACCTTCTAGAAATAAAACAAGTAGAAAATCTTTATAACCTTGGATTCAGCAAAGATCTTTCATAATTAACACCAAAAAGATCACCCATGACCCGGTCAAACAGACACATAAAATGAACCATCCTGCTGTTCCTTCGCAATCCCCTTCTCCCAGGTGAAGGCCCTAAGAGGTCTATAAGCACAGAAGACAAGGTTAGGGAAATGTATACTCTCCATGACATTGGGGTTATTTGAGCTTTGAATCCAATACTGAGAACCCAGGCAGAAGAATTCCTCCTCCCAAACTGAAGGCAGGTCTAAGAATAAGGAATTAACCTGAACCACTGCCTCTGCCTTTTTCTCAGTATTATGACCTTAAAACAATCAAATAGTTTTCATTTTTTTACACTCACCCCACAGCAATCCTTTTTTTTTTAAAAAATTTGTCTTATTTCTAACAGTTTTATAAACACACAGCGGTTGTCAATTCTAATGTCCATTACTGATTGAGTATCATTATTCATTACTGATGAGTATCATTGATACTCATGGATTCACTAGAATGTCAATGAAACAAATACATTACTAATACTTAATAATATACTCTGGGAGTTTCACATTTGAGCAGAGTATGGGATGGGCAAGAGAGAGCGTACTGTTACTGAGAGGTCCACTCTTTTCTTTGCCCAGTTCCTGCTATTTGCTAATATTTTCTCTCTAAAAGTTGCCTAGCCCTTGAACCATCTTCTTCTTGTCTTCAAAGTCCTAGATCTACAGGGCTGACAGAAGGGGCATCAAAACTCTGTTACCAGTGTCTCCCCACTGACTGTCTTGGCTTTGTCTGAAAATTACTCACTCTAGTTCTATACTGCAGAAACCACACAAAAAGCTATCCATGTGTTTAGAAACATTAAGTCAGGGCAATTATAGGGAGAGTGAAATCTAAGGAACATTCTCGAACAATTACAACCACAGTGGTTTTATCTATTCCTCATTACAAATTGTTTCTTAACCACATCTCTGATTCTCAGACCAAATGGATTATGGCCAACCCAAGAGTCTTAATGTACAAGCCTTGGCCTAAATCACCTGTCTCCCCCTGCTTGGACTTGTTTTTGTCATGCTCACCAGCCAATTCTGGCCAATTCTCCTTCCCAGGGGAAGGCAGGGCTCCTAGTTGAGTATTCAATGCTAACACAGAGGTCCAGATTGCTGGTGCTATGCAAGCCAGATATAATGGCCTCCCTCATGTGTAGCTTCATTCTTAATTACCTGTGGGAGGCTTCCCTTCATTCCTGTTTTTAGCCCAGCAGACCACCCTGCCTTCCCACAACAACTAATTCCATTACTAATAAGTATATTTTTCTCATTCCCATTGTTTAGATTAATGGGTACTAATCACTCCTGGTTTAGACCCACCAGCTCAACAAAAGAGGATGTTCTCATGTGCCCAGGGACTTGCTTTCCTTCTTTTTATGTACAAAATTGCACTATCCCTACAAAATAACTTTGGAAAGCTACTTGGCCATATACACACATCTAAATAAATGCATTTATTAGGATCCAGCCTTTCAACACCTAGATATAGACCCCTTAGAAATGCTCACACATGTTCATCAAAAGAAATAACAAAAGAGGGGCAACTGGGTGACTCAGTGGGTTAATCCTCTGCCTTCAGCTCAGGTCATGATCTCAGGGTCCTGGGATCAAGCCCCACATGGGGCTCTCTGCTCAGAGGGGAGCCTGCTTCCCCCTCTCTCTCTGCTGCCTCTCTGCTTACTTGTGATCTCTATCCATCAAATAAATAAATAAAATCTTTAAAAAAAAGAAATGTTATATTTATAAACAGTATTTTCACTATTTTATACTTCAATGAGTTATTGAATAAATTTATACAAATTAGTGATTATAAATATTATTATGACACTATATCAGATATACTAATATCAAAAGGCATATCATTCTCACAAAAGAAAGAAGGTGGAGGTCCACAGCACCTTTTCCAAATGTTACCTATTAACTTGGTTTTACAAAGAAACCCTGGAATCCAGATTCTGAAAAAGAATAAAAAATGGCTTTCTCAAGTTTAACCATTTCTATGTTGGTAGAATTAGATGAGGAAACCAAATACCATGACTTACTCTAGCATTCTTTGACCATACAACATTCCTTTGGATAAGAAAACATCTTGAAGTTCTCCATAAAATAAATTTTAAGTTTTTTAACTCCATTTATAATTCTTCTACTAGGAGTATAAAAATTCAAAAAAATTTTACATGATGACAAAGCTTCTGGTTGTGATAGTTTCAGACTGTGGGTGTTCCAGTGCCCCAGGCATCTAGGCTGCCTGCAGAGACAAGTGGTCAGTCCTGGTTGGGAAATCCAAGGCTTCCATCCATTCACTGCTCCTCACACACACAAACTTTTCTCACCCTCCATTTGCTATCCACATTACATATATTAATCACCTGAAAATAGTCACACATTCAATGTGGTCATTCAATATAATTAACTTCTGTCTACTAGATACCAAGCAACACTCTCAACATTTTATTCTAACCATAGTATTGGATTTAGTCCAAACATTCCTTATAAACAAAAGATGATAAATTTGCAAGACTGTTGACTGAAATCACTGAAATGATTAGCCTGGTTTCCTATACCAAGAGTTCATCTATTCAGCAGGTAAGTCTATATCACTCCACATAGAGTCTGAGTCAGACATTGTCTGATGGGGATGGGGTTGAGGGTAGAGAGATGAAGATGAATAGCCTCAAAATTTAACATTCAACTCTTAGTATGCCATATTGGTCTTACTGACCTCCCTCTAAACCCTTATTTCTTATTTTTTAGCCATAAAATCCTGAACAAGTTGCTTAATATCTCTAAGCTTCAATTTTTTCAGCTGTAAAATGGAGATGATAAAGTAGGTGAAAAGGCAGGTGGTCTGCCAAGCTAAGAAAAGGAATGAAGGGCAGTCTCTCCCAGCATGCCTCTACCCCACGTACCTCTTGAAAAAATTCAGTGAAAAGTTGTATGTAAAACAATTAGTACCATACATGGAAAAGAGGGAGAATCACTCAAGTTTAGCTTAGGTTTTCATAATCATTATTATCCTTGCTCCTATAACACTATTGTCTTGGCTATTGGTTTACTAACTACCTTAGGGAGGTTTTTCCCTGAAGCTGACTCTGAGCCAAGGATTCAAATGCAAGTTATTTGTTAAAGAAATCACTGTTCCTAGAACTGTTCTTAGCGCCAGCATTAGGGGAGCAGGATAAGACAGGGAATGAAGTCAAGGAATGGCATGATTTCCGATGAAGTCCAGTTTCAGCCTTATCTCAGAAGAATCTGTGAAAAGCAAATTATGCATCAGAATTTGTCTTATATCAAGGCAAAGCCTGTGGGCTTTTTGTACTCCTGCAGCTGTCTATTCCTGTGAGGGGCAGGAAGGATGTGTAACTGCCCCTGGAGGTGTACCATCTGAGAGTGTTAGGCTCTCCATTGGGATGAAGCTACTCCAAAAGCCTAAAGGTAATCCTCTGAAGGTTTCAGCAGAAGATCATGGGTCTACAAAACTGGTAAAGATCAGAGAATCTCTGGACAAGCTGACAATAGTGCCTGCCACAACCTTCTCTGACTGAATTTGTGCAATATGTTGCCTACTCTCTGTCTCCACACTCAGTATCTGCCTATTTGAACCTCTTTAGCCAACTGACCACATTTTACCTATTCCTAGCCCCATTTGGCTGGAGACCCAGATACGTCCTCCAACCACAACCTCAACTTGCCAGTCTCCATGAGAATGGCTTCCAGGCTGCTGTCAAGTTGTCAAGTTTTCAGGTTGAAAACCCTGGATCTACCTAACCTTGATAATCTACATGGCTTACCCAGCCAGGTTCTATTCCTACTCTTCTTTCAACTCAAAAGAGAAAAACTGGCATCCCAACTCTCAATTTTGAAGTGCAAAATTCTTCAAATTGCCTAGAACTCCTCTTAGAGTCCATTTATTTTTGTTAGCTCTATAATTTATTTATAAATGTATAAACTTTTACTTATTAAGTATATATATGGCTTAGTTGGAGAAGATGAGAAGTCACAAGAATTAAAAAATTGAGAACTAAATACCAGCATTTGTAGAACAGGGAAATAACTTGTAAACCAAATAAATACACTAGGAGAAAATGTGCGGTATCAAACTTGGCACATACAGACAATGAAAAATGAATCAAACCTATATAAAAAATCAATTCTCTTCCCCATAATTTATGTCAGTATTTTACATATAATAAAATCCTCCCTAAGCAAATAACTGATAAAGCAATAAAGCTGTCAGACACGATAAACGGACTGTTTGCCTGGACTATCTGAAAACACTGCCATTCAGAGGCAGATACCCTGTTATATTAAGCTACATGAAGAAAACATTTATCTATTGTGTGATAAACCTGACAAGTGCCTAAATCAGCTTCCTAAGAAGACTCTGGTAATGCACCTCTACAAAGGCTGATATTTAATTATATCACCGTGAGTGTGAGATGTAATTGGGCCTATTATGTGACAGGAGCAGAAAAGGGGGAGTAGAAATTAACTTCCATTGAACGACAAAGTAATTATCCATTACTGAAGATAAGGTAGGACATCTTCATTGTATTTTAAGGCTGGATTCATTCATCAGTGTTTTTGTTGCTGTCTCTATATCTACATGACCTAAAAAGAAGGTCAACCTAGCATCGAGAATGTTATCCACAGGAGAAACATTCTGACATCTGGAACATACACCAACGTGAGTTCCAAATACCTCAAACTCAAGATATTATCTTTATCTTAGCTGTTCCTCCCATATTCACCAACTCCACTGTCACAGCTGCCCAAGCTATGGCACTTGGAATTATTCTTAGCTATTCTTTCATCCCTTACATCACTTCAGACATCAATACTTAACAATTTTGTGTTCCAAACCTCTGTCTGTCCTGAGCCCTTTCCTCCATTCTGTCTGCATTGTCTTTTTTCTTAGGTTCTGACTTCTTTTTTGCCAAGCCTGTTATATTTACCTCTTGCCGGTTCTCAACCACCTCCAGCCTTTTGGCCCTCCAGGCTACTGGCAGAACACTGATGTCAAGGTAAACTTCTAAAATGTAGATCTAGTCATGTCACTCATCACTCACCTGCCTTAAAAATGGCCCAAATTTAACAACAGAGTTCAAAAGAAGCAGCCAGACAAGAAAGAACACTTAGAGCGGGTTAAAAAATATGTAGTGTTTGGATGCACACTAGGGGGCTGCATTAGTATCATATCACTGCTGTAACAAATAATCAGAAACTTCGTGGCTTAAAACAACCTGAGTTTATTATCCTACAGTTCTGGAGGTCAGAAGTCTGAAAAGGATGTTACAGAGCTAAAACCAAGGTATTTTTTTGGTTTTTTGTGTGTGTGTTTGTTTGTTTGTTTCTGAAAGCAGTAGGGGAAAATTTGTTCTTTCTTTTTACATCATTTAGAGACTGCCTACATTCCTTTGATTATGGCCCCTTCCAATAATCAGATCACTCTGACC
Organism: Mustela nigripes; assembly: GCF_022355385.1. Classification (NCBI taxonomy): domain Eukaryota; kingdom Metazoa; phylum Chordata; class Mammalia; order Carnivora; family Mustelidae; genus Mustela; species Mustela nigripes. The sequence goes on along the minus strand of NC_081559.1, from coordinate 29,689,159 downwards.
TCTACTTCTGTCCTTACATCTCATTCTTTGACTGCCCTAACTCTTGCTTTCACTTATAAGAACACTTAGGATCGCATAGGGCCCACCCAGATGATCCCAAGACAGTCTATCCCAAGATCCTTACTTTAATGACATTGCAAAGTCCCTTCTGCCATGTAAGGTAAACTTTTTATACATGTGGTATTGAAGATTAGGACATGAACACTGCAAACTGGGTTAGTGGGCATTATTCTGACCATCATAGGTGATAAGATCATAAGGAAACCCAGGGAAGGAAAGACTACGAAAGTCAAAACAGAGTTTACCTCAATGAGGAAGAAAAGGATCACAGTTAAAAAGAAATATGCAGAAACAGGCTTCTAGGGAGATAGAAATTTTCTGTTTCCTCAACCAGGAGGAGGTTTTGTGACTATTCACTTTAAAGCATGGTTTAAGCCAAACATTTACATTTTATGCATTTTAATATAGGTGTTTATTTCACATAAAAAAAATGATCATAAAACCTGCCTGAAGATCTTCATTATATTATTCTGGATAGCTGGTCCCCCCAAAACAGTGTCATCTTCTCTTTCTAGCCTCATCTCTAAGCATTCCCTGCACCTCCTTCTGGATTCTCTCCCTTCCCTCAATTTAGATTCTATTTCAGCCTCACTGACCACAGGATACTCATTTATACCTTTGTATATTTGGACACAGGTTTCTCACTGCTTGTTCTGGTTTTATCTGGTTTGCCTGGTGGACACTGCCACATTCATTAAGCCCAAGGCAAATAGTACATATCATGTTAACCCCTCCCTGACTACTATGCCCCCACTCTCTTCCAAAGACTCAGGTGGTCCAACTCCTATGCCAACACCACATTTCATTCATAATCCATCATCACACAACCATGTATGGTGAATTGATATTTATATCTCTATTTTCCCAGAAAATCTCCAAACAAATTTTGAGTATCTTTTTCTTAACAAAGTGTTTGTCATACATTTTATACTTAATAATTTGTTTTTGTTTTTGTTTTTATGATCCATTTTACTGTGTGTGAAAAGCTACAGGATAGGGTTGGGGCAGGTGGAGGTTGATAAAAATGGAAAGAAGCCAGGTTCACACAGTCACATTCTAGGTCCACTAAGTAGGATGTAAGGAATTGCAGTTTTAAAAATAGACTTAAATTCAAAGCATGCAGATAATTTATATATAGTTGACTATTCACAGTAATGGTCTAGAAAGTTACAGGGAATACAGAACCATTGTTCCAAACAAGAGAAGCTCCTGAATAATACAACAAAGACTTTTAGGTAAGTTTTTAAACATTTTTAATGTGAAATAAACACCTACATTAAAAATGTCTAAGGCATCTAAATCAGAAAAGAAGTAAAACTGTCTCTATTTGCAGATGACATGATATTATTTCTAGAAAACCATAAAGCCTCTATTAAAAAACTGTTAGAACTAATAAATTCAGTAAGTTTGCAGGATATAAATCGACATAAAACATTAATTAAATTTCTATACACTAATAACTATCAGAAAGAAAAATTAAGAAAAAAAATCTCATTTACAAGTGTATCAAAGAGGAAAAATATCTAGGAGTAAATTTAACCAAGGAGGTGAAAGACCTAAAAATGAGAAAGTATAAGACATAAATGAAAGAAACTCAAGAAGACATAAATAAATGGAAGGGTATTTCATGTTCATAGAATGGAAGAATTAATGTTGTTAAAATGTCCATACTACCCAAAGCAATGTATGGATCTAATGCAATCCTTACCAAAACCAAAACAAAAACAAAAACAAAAAAAAGAGAGAGAGAAAGAAAGAAAGAAAAGAAAAAAGACACATGAAAAAATGTTCATCATCATTAACCATTAGGGAGATTCAAATCAAAACCACATTGAGATACCACCTTACACCTGTTAGAATGGCGAAAATTAACAAGACAATAAACAACTAGTGTTGGAGAGGATGTGGAGAAAGGGGAACCCCCAGAATGGCGAAAATTAACAAGACAATAAACAACTAGTGTTGGAGAGGATGTGGAGAAAGGGGAACCCTTGTACACTGTTGGTGGGAATCTAAGTTGGTGCAGCCACTTTGGAAAACAGTGTGGAGATTCCTTAAGAAATTAAAAATAGAGTTACCCTATGACCCTGCACTTACACTACTGGGTATTTACCCCAAAGATACAGATGGAGTGAAAAGAAGGGCCATCTGTACCCCAATGTTCATAGCAGCAATGGCCACAGTCGCCAAACTGTGGAAAGAGCCACGATACCCTTCAACAGATGAAAGGATAAAGAAGATATGGTATATATATACAATGGAATATTATGCCTCCATCAGAAAGGATGAATACCCAACTTTTTGTATCAACATGGAAAGGACTGGAGGAGATTACGCTGAGTGAAATAAGTCAAGCAGAGAGAGTCAATTATCATATGGTTTCACCTATTTGTGGAGCATAAGGAATAACATGGAGGACATTAGGAGAAGGAAAGGAAAAGTGAATTGGGGGAAATCAGAGGGGGAGACAAATCATGAGAAACTATTTACTCTCAGAAACAAACTGAGAGTTTAGGATGGGAGAGAAGGCGGGGTTAGGTGAGCCTGGTGGTGGGTATTAAGGAGGGCACTATTGCTTGAAACAGAGTGAGTCTTGGAACACTGAAAAAATAAAATAAAATTTAGAAAAATTCCAGTGACGTTTTTTACAGAAATAAAATGAGCAATCCTAAAACTCGTAGGAAACCACAAAAGACCCCAAATAGCTAAAGCAATCTTGAGAAAGAAGAACCAACCTGGAGGCATGGGCTACCTGATTTCAAACTATATTTCAAAGCTAAAATAATCAAGAGTATAGTAGTAGCATAAAAATAAACACATAGATCAATGGAGTAAAAATCCCAGAAATAAAACCATATGTAAATGGTCAATTAACGCATAGCAAAGAAGCCAAGAACATGCAATGAAGAAAAAAGTCTCCTCAATAAATGGTTGAAACTGTACCCATTTCTTATACGATACACAAAAAACAACTCAAGGTGGTCATGTAATACCTGAAACCATTAAACTCCTAGAAGATAACATAGACAATATGCCCCTTGACATCAATCTTATCAAGGATTTTTAAAATATGACACCGAAAGCAAGGTCAACAAAAGCAAAAATAAACAAGTGTGACTATATCAAACTCAAAAACTTCTGCATAGCAAAGGAAAACATTACCAAAATTAAAAGGCAACCTACAGAATGCAAGAAAATATTTGCCAATCATTTATTAGATAAGGGGTTCATATTCAAAACGTATGAAGAACCCATATAAGTCAATAACAAAAACACAAACAATATGATTTAAAAATGGGCAACAGGTCTGAATAGACATTTATCCAAAGAAGATATATAAATGGCCAACAAGTACATGAAAAGGTGTTCAATATCACTAATCATCAGAGGAATGCAAATCAAAACCACAATGAGATGTCACCTCACACCTGTTAGAATGGCTAGCTATTATCAAAAACACAAGAGATAACAAATGCTGGCAAGGCTGTGGAGAAAAGTAAACCCTCTACACTGCTGGTGAGAATATGATTGGTGCAGCCACTATGAAAAATAGCATAGAGGTTCCTGGAAAAATTAAAAATAGAACTACCACATGATTTGTCAACTCCACTTCTGGGTATTTACCCAAAGGATACAAAAACACTAACTCAAAAATATATCTGTACCCCTATGTTCACAGAAGGGTTATTTACAATAGTCAAGACATGGAAACAACTTGAGTAACATAAATGTCCACTAATGGATATATGGATAAGGAAAACGTAATACACACACACACACACACACACACACACATATATATATATGGCTATGAATGCCTATGTACATGCATGGATGGATGTGTGTGTGTGTGTGTGTGTGTGTGTGTGTGTGTTGAATATATGTATACATATATGGTGAAATAGTACTCAGTCATGAAAAAGAAGAAAGTCTTACCATGTGGACCTTGAGCACATTATGCTAAGTGAAGTAAATCAGACAGAGAATGACAAATACTGCATGATCTCACTTCATGTTGAAATCAAAACAAACAAACAAAAATCATACATAGAGCAGATTTTTGGTTCCCAGGGCAGGGGTGGGCAAAGTAGACAGAGGGGATCAAAAGTTACAAAGTTCAGATTATAAAATAAATAAATCCTGGGGATATAATGTACAGCATGGTGACCACAGTTAATAGCATTATATTGTATATTTGAAAGTTGTTAAGACAGTAAATCTTAAATGTTCTCATCACAAGAAAAAAATGTATAATTCTCTGTGGTGATAGATGATAACTAGATTAATTACATCATTGAGCAATATATATGTGTGTATATATATGCAGACTCATTATGGTTTATACCTGAAACTAATACAACATTATATATCAATTATATTATGATTTTAAAAAAGAAAGATAGATAGATAGATACAAGGCTTGTGATCTCTATCATATGTCTCATTGAATTCACCAGTCTGGAAGAAAGGGAAAAAAAAGGCATAAAATGGTACTGAACCACTGGTCCTAGGGGAAATTCAGGGTTAAATACCTATGAACCTCTGGTAGCAATATTTTCCTCAGCCAATCAATACATAACCTTGTTTTGGTGTATTTCTGCTTAAAGATACCTTATTTAATATACAATAATAAATGTAAAATATTTAATATATACTTATTTAATACATACCTTGAACTATTAGCCAGCAGTTCTCTAACTCATGCCTGAACAAAGCTTACCCAACAAACATATTTTCTCCACAAAGTGAATCATAGCCTTCCTGTGCTGAGGAACTCTCAGCTAGCCTTTCAGCACTGTGTTTGCCCGCTACTTTGCAACAGAAAAAACATCAACACAAAAACACAATAATGAAATAATGTGGCACTCAATGTACCCCTATAAGGACACTTGTTTATAGTATGGGGACCAAAACAAGAGGCAGAATGTCTGGTAACCCTGTTCAATATCAGCTGGGAATACCCACATCTGGAGACCAACATTTTTTGCCACTCCACGAGTCTCCATGTTCACAAATGACCACTCACAAGCAGCTGAGTACTGACTTGGGGAGGACAAACAATTTTTACCAAGTAGGTAAATTTGCAAATACCGAATCCACAAATAGTGAGGATTGACTATATATTACTTTAATTTTACTGTCCTCCCCACTACCTAACAGTTGAAACTAAGACGTAGAATATTGATTAACCTAAGATTACATTGTTGGTACTTGTGAGAGGCAGGATTCAAACCTCTACAGCTCTGGTTGGGGCCAACGTCTGTGCTCTGCCCCCTGCAGGCCAGCTATCATCCTGCACAGTAGTTTATGAAGAATGAGTAGAGCTGAGAGGTATGGGATTTGTGCTATTCATGGCTTCTTTTGTTCATTCTCTGACTACATATAATATTTACCTTGTTTGACTCTTATTTTTTAAGTTTATTTATTTTTATTTTAGTAATCTCTACACCCAACATGGGGCTTGAACTCGCAGCCTTGACATCAAGGGTCTCATGTTCTTCCAGCTGGGCAAGCCCAGGATTCCTAGCTTACTTGACTCTTAACAAAATTCTACGAGAACACTATCACTGCATTTACCTACCTTCACTGATTTTTAGTTCGCATTCATGTCAGTAATAGATTATTTAAAGGAACTACTCTTTCTTACTCACCGTAAGATGTTCCAAAAAGATAAATGTAATTTGAAAATATTCACAAACCTGACACCTGAGAGTTTATTAATCATTTTTCTTTAATAATTAATAGAAACTCAGTTAAGATTTACTGTTCTTCTTCAGTAGAGTATATTGACTTTATTGAACTTGGATCTTTACAAATCATAAAAGTTTATGCTTTCCTTGAGTGTGTCTCACACTTCCAGAGATAGAAGAGCCCCAGGAAAAGGAGAGAACTAGTCTGCAGAAACCGTTCTGTGTGAATCGCCAGCCCACAGAACATGGAAAGCTTCAAGATTCTTCTATGTGCATATCTCCACCTCTGGCCCACTTTCCATTTAGCCACAGATCAATGGGAATTAATCAGTTTCACTATTGATTTATGATGCAAAAAAAAAAAAGTTTTCCATAATAAACATTCCAGTATAAATGTTCATTATAAGCAAAACATTCCTAGATACTCATTTTATGAAATGTAATAGTCATAAGCCAAGATGAACACAGATCACAACTCCTGGCTAAGCTATCATTTGACCAGAAGATCCTGGCTTGGACTCAGCTTCCAAAAACTATTATGCTGTCAACCTCCCCTTCTTAATGTTCCCTTTAATCTGATTATGATTATGATCTTCATATGACCAAATTCTAGAATTACACACAAAGACAACCAGATAATTGTGTAATGACTACTAAGAACAAGGTTGTTCCAAGATGTTGAAATAAGCTGAATGTACCTCAGCTCTATCCATCCTCAAATCTCTATCATGTTACATCCTAGTCCCTTCTCTTACTTCTTAAGGAGTAGAAATGAAATGGGAGGGGCGCCTGGGTGGCTCAGTGGGTTAAAGCCTCTGCCTTCGGCTCAGGTCATGATCCCAGGGTCCTGGGATCGAGCCCCTCATCAGGCTCTCTGCTCAGCGGGGGGCCTGCTTCCTCCTCTCTCTCTCTCTCTCTCTCTCCCTGCCTGCCTCTCTGCCTACTTGTAATCTCTGTCTGTTAAAAAGATAAATAAATAAATCTTTAAAAAAAGAAACGAAATGGGAAATAGTTAGCACCTAGTTAGTGAAGTGTTAGGCTTAAATCCTTGACGTTTTTCATAGCAGGTTTTTCGCTGTATTATTATTACATTATATTGATCATTAGCAGATCCTCATCTTGAGTATCCCTCAGAAGTCAACCAATTAGACAACAGGTCAACTTTTACTTCATTCCTATTGGAATGAAAATTGAATGTCTCCACCTTCTGTACTTGACATTCACCAGGTAAAAATTCCCCTGCCTGCCCCACTCTGATTGATTCAAGAACTCCAAAGCTATCTTAAGTTGTTCTGATGAGTCAATATCTGAGTTTTTACAATTTGATTATAATTCTAAAAATGACAAACATCCTTTTAATCTGCATGCCAGTTTCAGTTAAGAAAATATTTATGTAATCAGCAACCGGCACAGAGAATATAAGAAGTCATTAATGACAAGTTATTTTATGTGAGAGATTGCAGAAGGGTCAGATTCAGAGCTTAAGCAAAAGTATTTTCCTGTAACTTTTCTCCAAATGAGCACATTAAAGTCAGAGAAAGAGCAATGCTTTCACCATAATTCATAGTTTTCTGAAAGCTAAATGACCTTTTTAAAAGATTCTTGGCCTCAAGATGTGATAAAAATGGAAGGGATATGAATACCTACAATTCAGTAATGAATTGTAAATGGCTTAGTAATCCACTTCCAGTGCTCACAGATCCTGTCCCAAAAGCATCTATTCATATATATAAACCATCCAACAATAGCTCCTTCTACTGGTTTCTGAATTCCATATCAAATTGAAAAATTATTCTGGTTATTAAAAAAAAAAACTTTCCTAGAATGATTTTGGTACATTTCTTTGCTGTTTACTGCAGCTAATTTAAAATTCATTCTAACATTTCAAATAGTATGTTATAGATCAAAATAAATACATTGTATTAGTCAGGCTGCTCCATTAACTTTATATTTTAAGAAAAAAACATCAAACACTGTAGTCTTTTTTCTCTTTCCCAACAGGAGTGTCTAAAGGTCTCACACTGTGGTCAGAATGGGGAATCCACACCCTTCCAGGTCATAAGATATGTTGTTTGTCACTCAGAGCCCCACTCCACAAAAAACACATTAAGAGGATCATATCCATACTCATACTGGTGGAGGGGTAGAACTCAGCTGAGTTCTACTGCTTGAACTTCAGCCTCACCAAAAAAAAAAAAAAAAAAAAAGTGAATAGTACAATAGCAGGGGGCTTTTAAGTAGGGGACCTGGTTTTCACTCAGGGGCTTTTAAGTTCTTCATCTCTGTCTCTCTCCAGTTATTGCAATCATTAAATGAAATTACCTTGAGATGTTCTAACACATAACCCAATTAGATCTGGATCTCAGGAGGCCAGGCCTGGGTGACAACATCATATAAAACTCCCCTGGTGATTCAGTGTTGGGGACCAGTGAGTTGAAGTATCTCTCTTGCTATTCTTTCTTGTAGACGTTTGATCTACAAATACACAGGCATGGAACATTGTGTGTTTAGATGAAAAGCTCTTCCTAACCAGTCACTGAGGCATAGTAAATGATCTCCAGGAACAAGAGCTGAATCTTGAAGAGAATCCTGGGAATCCCCATGTAAGTGGGCAAAAATACCCTGCTAAGATGCCTGTGGCCCAGACAACTTTTAGTCTAGTATAGGGGGAGCTCTGTAATTATAGACAAGATAGGTTAGACAGCAAGGAGCTATCTTATTGAACAATGGCATAGCAACAACTGAAGCAAGGATGGGGAAAAAGGGCTCCACTAAAGTACTCATCATACATCCTGCTTCCTTTGCAAGGAGGCATCTGGGAACAGATTGACTCCTTTTGAACTAAGCAAACCTCATAGTACTTGACCAACTAAGGAGGTGGGCCAAGATGAGGAGAAGTGATAAACCCAAGAGAGGTACTGGATTTCCTCTAATATAGCACTTTTTAAACTCATTGCATAACATATTATTATATATTATATAATCTGTGAATTACCATGTATACAGTCATTATGTATACAATTGCAAAAAAAAGGTGATTGAAAAAATTGACTCTGGACACTTCTCTCCCTAAATGATACAAAGAGCATCTCTGTAGATATTCTCCCATTTAGGATAACATTGTTGGGCCTTTGTGTTATAAAAACAAAAACCCCAAAGCATCATCTGGATGATAAATGTGTGAGACTAAAAGAAAAACATTATTCTATATCAGGTTCCACATTATGATTGCATTATGATTTATTTATCCATTCCTTACCAAGGGGTATCTCTGCTGTTTCTAATTTTTTGCTATTAAATATAAATATAAATGTGTGTGTATGTGTGTGTGTGTAGTTATAGGACAATGCTTCTTAACTTTAATAGGCATGTAAATCATCTTGCTAAAATACAGATTCTGATTCAATACACCCAGGATGTGGCCTGAGAGTCTGCATATCTACCTCATTCTAAGGATATCAACACTGATAAGTTTATAGAATATATACTTTCTTTAATTTTGATAGTTTCTAAAATGAGGATGAGAGATAAGTCTTAAAAGTGAAAAGTAGAATAAAGAACAGTATATTTTAACTCCATACACTTAGATCTTATTGGAATTTGTTTCAATGCACATATTACTTTAGCAATTTAAAAAATGGAAATTTGAGGGGTGCCTGGGAGGCTTAGTTGGTTAAGTATCTGCCTTTGCCTCAGGTCATGATTGCAGGGCTCTGGGATTGGGCCCCACATCGCACTCCCTTCTCAGCAAGGAGTCTGCTTCTCTCTCTCTCCCTCTAACCTTCCCCCACTCATGCTCGCACATGTGCACATGTGTGCACGTGTGTGTGCATGTGTTTGCGCGTGCACACACGTGCGCTCTCTCTCTGTCTCAAATAAATAAAATCTTTTAAAATATGGAATTTGACACAAGCAGTCAGATAGTTTTAATAAATTAGCGAGTAATAACAAGGTAATAACCAGGTAGTTCTCTCCCATTCTCTCAGATACAAATGGATTTTCTGACATTACCATAAAACTTCTAGAGATTCTTATTTTTCTGTTTTCCTGACTCTACTTTAAACTGACCTCTTTCAGGTATTTTTCCAACCTCCTGTCTAGTGGCCCCAAAGCTTCCACCTCTTTGTAAAATGCAAATATCTCAAAAGGTCATGGGTTTTGGGGGAAGGTGAATAATGGAATTTCCTGCTTAAGACAGTGCAACTACTTATAGGACATCTGAAGAGTCAGATATGCCATGAAGTAACCCCAGGATGGCCAAATCCATTTTTCTGTAAAACCCTTACGTGACCTAGCCTACAGAAAGTAGGTCCAAGCAAATTCCAGATGTTAAATTCATCTTAGGTGAATGACTAATCTTTATTCCATGTTAACTTTTTTTTTAATTTAAATCTTTTTCTATGAGTTTTTTTTTTTTTTTTTATTGTAGGTTTTAGAAACCAGAGAAGTTCAAGATAGTTGGGGAAAGTCTCACTCAAAAGGTAGGTAAAAGTAGCATCTGGTTTTTAGAAAGAAAAATCTGCAAGAAATATAAGAACCTAATTAGAGATTTGAAATCATTTTGATATTATAGAAAATCCAGGCTTACCTTAACGACCATACCAACATAAAAATATAGAGGTCGGCAACTAATTTGGTATCTAATTAAATGCACTGACTGGTGCTAGATGACCTAGAGAGAGTTTTTCTAGTTGAAACTAGTTGGAGCTAGTTTTTCACTTAGGTTCATCATAGTATTCTTGAAAACTTGGAAACCTGCCACTCAAAATCATCTTTGCCTGCTTATTCATCAGTCAGTCCAAGTAAATGATACAATTGTTCCCCCATTCCCTCGCAAACAAAAACAGAGATGAAGTTGTCTATAACGGACCCTCAGCAATGTAAAGTCTGAGATTAACTGTTTTATTTCAAGACAGGTTGGCATTTTATTGGTTGAAACTTAGAAAACCCCAAGGAGGGTCAACGTTTATAAACTACAGAGTGGAACATAGGGATTTATTGGAACCATAGATCACACTTCAAATCTTTTGCAGAGACAATACCCTACCATTTATTTGGGCTGAGAATTGAATCATTTCCCAAGTTATAAAGACACACTTAATGAAACAAAAACAGGGTAGATTTGTCATTATAAGCAGAGAAGATGGCAAATGCTAAAAGGAGAGGGATGTGTGTATGTGTGTTATAAGTATTTGAAATGTCTTGCAGGTATTTTAAACCTAACGTAGTCAGAGCTGAGTTTACCTATTGTTTCTCCTCAGGCTTTATAAATAATATTGTGTAACATGTTGATATCCAAAACCATAGAAGGTTAATAATATTAGTTAGTAGTGAGGTGCTATGATAATGCATATCACAAGTAGATTGAGACTGACTTTTGATCCACTGAGACAGTTTTAACTATTCATATACCACGTGCTACCTTTTTTTACTCTTATTTCTACCGTCTCATCACTCTGACAATGTGATCACAAATGAACAATTATTCCGTAAAAGAATTATAAACAGCCACCTTTCCAGATTCAATGGAAGACTCTGAAATTGGAAATTGGGTTTCAACCAAAGATGAATGTTGGAGTAGCTACAATAAACTGAAACCATTAGGGCTATTTGCAAACTAAGTGGATGTGTCTTTGTTAAAATTTGATGTTTATTTTTAATATGGTTGCCTGCCCTTCTCTATTTGAACAGCTCATTACACCTTAAATATAAACCACATGCACACTAGAGCATTTATGTAATTTTCTAGGGTAAAGAATTTGGGCTGTGATCCAACATTAAAATATATGACTTTAATATTTATTTGCATCTGTTTGGTATTGTCATGATCCATACAGGACGGAATCATTTTGCTTTCCTTTAAAAAAAAAAATTAAAAGGAAGAAAACTCTGTTTACAGAATACTAGTCAAGTGGATTTGAAAAGCTTCATTTAAGATTCAGTTCCTCTTTGTAGATCTTAGTATCATAAGCATTGATGAAGAATAATGTAATGAATGATGAGTTTTGAACAATACTATGGCTGATTTGGTAAAGCTATGTTTTTGGCTTAAACAATAGGATGTTTGATCAAATCAACCACAGGGAAGGAAATGGTATTGCGAAAGATGAGTTTCTAATTGAGATAGACAATAAACTGTGTATCAGAAACAGCTGCAGGGAAATGGATCCCATTGCATTTTTACATGTTAATATGTTGAATTTCCACATTAGATGGTCACAATTTTGAGTTCTAGCACATCCAGGTGCCTTTACATCTGTGTAGTATATTTAGAAAGGAAGGAAAATCAAATGGAAAATATATTATATTCATAGCTTTCCCTTTTTTGGCTTTTCCTTATTAATTTCATTACCATTATAAGCTATGAAGATGAGACCAAATCCTTTGGCAATGACATTTCTAAAAGTTTAGATATCATGGTTCTCTTCCTTTTCCATGCAAAGGACATGTACTCTGATTCAATGAAAGATATCTACACTTAACTTTATGTAGTATTTTAAAAGAAGTCAGGCATCAGGATGCCTGAGGGGCTCAGTCAGTTAAGCATCTGCCTTCATCTCAGGTCATGATCACGGGGTCCTGGGATTCAGCTTCATGTCGGGGTCCCTGCTCAGTGAGGAGTTTGCCTCTCCTCCTCCCTCTGCCCCTCTCATGTGCTCATGCTCTCTCTCCCTCCAAAAATAAATAAAATCTTAAGAAAAAAAAAGTCAGGCAACAAGTTTTATTTCTTTGCAGAAGGTACTTATATTAAGCAAGGTAATGCTGGGTAACAAATTCACCCCAAATCTCAGTGACTCCCTGCTGTAAAGGTTTCTATATTGCTGATATGAATGTCTGTGTTTCCCCAAAATCTATATGTTGAGACCCTAATCCCCCAGCGTGACAAGTGGTGCTGAGGAGGTAATTAGGTCAAGAAGGTAGAGTTCCTATCAATAGGATTATTGCCCTCATAAGAAGAGACACAAGAAAGATGATGTCTCACAGCCAAGTGGGGATGCAGTAAGAAAACAGCCATCCACAAACTGGGAAGAAAACACTCACCAGACACCAGATCTACCCTTACCTTGACCTTGAATTTCCAGGCTTTGGCGCTGTGAGGAACAATTTTTCATTGTTGTTAAAGCCACCCAGTCTTGGTATTTGTAATAACAGCCCAAACTAAGATAATTGCTCATACTACCCACTTAGCATAGGGACGCTTTGTTCCACATTTACCAAGGGCCCTGGTTTGGTGACACTCATCATCTTATAATGTCACCATATCAACACATGATGTTCAAGGTTGTCACATCAGGGGAGAGAGCACAGAGAACTCACCCTTAGTCCCTCAAATCTGCAGTAACAAGGATCACTTTCACTCACAGGACATTGGCTAGAACTGATCCTATATCTCATACCAACGACAGCAGAAGCTAGGAAATGGAGGGGAGTAATTGAATTTAATGAACGTTATTGTCACTATCTAGTGCTTTCTTTCATCTGTGATCAGAAGGCTAAAAAGCCCAAATCAATTATCACTTTCAACAGGATATATTGTGTTGGAAGTCAATATCATCTCTTTACACATTACCAAATATTGTGTATCTATTAAATCCAGTTTTTAATTTGCTATGAAATCATTGCAATTTATAAGAAACCTGAATTTAAATTTGTATATCATTCACCAAAAAAATAATTATTTTTCTACTGGATAACTTTCTTGGATATTTGCAGTTTATTTCTTTTTTCAAATTCCTTTTATATGCATATCCAGTGAGCCTCTTGGTACAAAAAGAGACAAATCATAAAATTAGTGAAAACACTGACAATTTCTGTGAATGGCCTCCAAAGGCACAGAACTTATTATGAGCCATCTTCATAACATGAAACAATACATGTATTGATATCAGCTCCCACTTTGGAAATAACTAATTAAATTCATTCTCTTTAAGCAGAAAATAAGTTTTAAGCCAGCATTTATCAGTGGGCTTGGTGGGAATGGATCAACAAATCCCAAAGGGAAGTTTACTGCACATTAGTCTCAGGAAAGACCTGGGATTCAGCAAAAACTTGAAAAATTCAGGTTGAGATGAGGGAATGAGAAAAAGCGTGTGACTATCTGAAATGTGCCCATGAAAAGAACGTGAGAAATAGACCAGTATAACTAGAAGTATTAGCTTCTGTTAAAAAATATTAAGAATATAGATATCTACACTTAACTTTAGGTAGTATGTTAAAAAGAAGTCAGGCAAGAGGGTACAAAAAAAAAAAAGAAATATGGATTAATGGGAGGGGCTTATATTAAAACAGAAAGAGCAAAGAAACAAGAGGAGATATAAACTAGTAGGTCAGAGATACACATGTCACCACTTAAAATATGAATGTCCACGCTCATCTATACAGGAAAGAACAGTTTAGAATAAGAATTCTGTTCACATATCATTTCTTTAGGCAAATGACTTGTTGTTTTAAGGGAAAGGATTTTCTTGCCTTCAAAAATGTTTTAGTGCCATAGAGAAAATGTAAACTGTGTTTAAATTTCCATAACCTCTACATTTTATGGCAGGGACCCAGATCCTATTAACAGTTTTCTATTTCAACACCTGTTATCAAATCATAACATTTTAGTTAAACTGGCAAATGATTCTCTTTCACAATGTGAGTGTAAATGAACTCTGATTTAGAATCATTTCTCTAATTATTTTTCCATAATATGGACATTAATGGCTGCTTAGTCTTCTGACATGACCTAAACACACACATTAGATCTTTATGCAGTATGTTAAAGTAAGTTGTGTATATTTCTATCTCTGCCACTGGAACTTAAGTTTTTTGAGGATAAAGTCAGTCTTATTCTTCTCTAAATTAGCTTTGCACATTGAATAAACATTGTACACATAATCCCAAAGTGAACAGGGATTTGTTTTATTGATGTACCATGGCTCAGTTTTGGTTTAGAATCTCTTGGTGAAAGACAACTTTCTGTCCATATTTGGTAAAAAAAAAAAAAAAAAAAAAAAAAAAAAATCCTTAAGCCCAAGATTATTAAGCAAATTTCTGAATTTTGCTGGGAACTGTTCCTTAGAGATTTCTCAGTAAAATGGGGATATAATGCCTATCTTCTCAGATTAACATGATCATTAAATGTTATTTTAAAAATTTATAGCTCAGTGCCTGATTTTCTATGGGTTCTCCATAAAGAAAGATAATATCTAATAAGAGAATACGTTCTCCTTACCAAAAGATATAAAAGTCACAAAGCCTTAGGTGAAGTGGCCATAAAATAATCCCCAAAGAGAAATAATCACTAAAAAAAGGTTAAAGTTCAGGACTCTAAATTTCAACAATTCTAAACTACTTAAACAAAATTAAGAAATGATAAGAGCCAATCATGCCACCTGCTTAAAAATTTATATGGAAATGAAAAAGAGAGAGAGAGAGAATTTAGATGGAAATAGGGAGACCACGTACGAGGCTTTCCAATAATGCAGAATAGAGCTGATGGTCACATGGACCACAGGGATCACAGTGCACTAGTGACAAGATACCTGGAAGGTAGACCCAAGAGTATATCCCAAAGATTGGAATGTGGGATGTAAGAGAAAGTAGGGAGGTGAGGCATTTGACTTAATTAAGTTTCCATTCACTCAGATAGAAAGACTCTAAAGGAAGTGGGTTCACAGAATAAATAAGGAATTTAGTTGGAATATGTTAAACGTTAAGAGTTGAGATGCCAATAGAGATGTTCCTTCAAGCAGAGATCTTCTCGAGGCAAAATCACCAGGGTACATTTTATAAAATTATCTTTCTAACCATAGTAACCCCAAAAGAGAATCCAATTTTTTTTTAGGTGAACAAATGTTTAGTGAAATAAAACAATTTTATTCCCAGTTACCTGGGAACCAGAAAACTAAATGTTGATCTCCTCTCAAGCTATGAATTTCACCGTGTAATTCCCCCATCCTTAAAATAACAACAACAACAAAACAAAACAAGAAAAAATAATACCCTGGGCCTCCATTTTCCCATCTGCAGTTCTGTGAAATATGTCCTTTGAGGTTCCATTCTAGAGCTGTGCTGCCCAAAACATCTCTTGAACACTTGAAATGTGGCTAGCACAATAGAAGTGCGTGCTGAACTTCTTAGTGCGTGCTGAACTTCTTAATCTTTTTAAATTTTAATTAATTTAAGTTTATAGTCACCTGAGGCTAGTGGCTACCATACCAGATGGCAAAGATATAGAACACTTCCATCAATGCAGAAATTTCTATTGAACAGTGTTGCTCTCGAGACCGTGTGTTCAGAATGTGGGGAAGAGCTCTTACCTCCTGGGCAGATGCTGACTACGCTTTTTAAGGAAATGGTATAGCCAGCTTAAATTGAATATATATGTTCTGCTAAAGATTCTTTAAAAAAAAAAAAAAAACTGACAGTTTAATTAAGACAAACAAAGCAAAAACATTTATATGTGGTGACTACATGAATAAGATAAGAGATTGTAATGTGAATGGGTTCTGAGGGTCATTAACACCAAAAGAACAAAAGGCACTGCTTTCTACAAGAACTACTATGTGAAATTTAGGAAAACAGTATTACTAAATGCGATATGGTTTAAAAAAAGAAAAAGAAATTTTAAAAAAGGTCCCAGAGAAAATAAAATGTTTTTGTGCAGTATTTTTCTATTTTACATTGTGTAGTGTGCATACCATTAACATCAACATAGTTATATTATCTTTAGGATTCTAGGTGAAATTTTAGAAAATACATAGCAGAAAATAGTTTTGAAAGTGTTTTAAGTTCTTTGGTACAATTTGGTCATTTTGATAGTCATCATTCCCTTAAGTAAGTACTTTAGTGTACATATATCAACAAAAATTCAACAAGAAGCACAAATGTTTAGGAAACCACAACTGAAGAATAAATCATATTTTTGACCTCACAGAAAATAGAAATATATATATATATATATATATATATATATATATATGCATCCGAGATACATATATATATGAATCCTTATAAGCCCTTATAAGCCCTTCTCCAGTCACATTTCTCCCCCTCCTTCCCAAGAAGTAACCAAAATGACTTGGTGTTTATCATTTCCAGTCATGCTTTTAACTTTTACTATATATGTATCTATAAACAAAGACAGAATTCTTCAAGTGGGCCAAAGCCCATAATGTGTCCCTTGGATGACTAGATTCTTAACTGGGAGAGAGTTTACATGCATATAAAACATGGATGTTTCCCAAAACCAGATGACTTCTGAGACATGTTTCCAAGTAGCCTACTGAGCCAGGGATTGTAAAGTCTGTCTCTGGAGGAAATAGCAAACGTGTATTTATTTAAACTCACATATGAAGATCTTTCTGAGGTAGGGCAGAGGAATGGAAGGACATAGTTTCAAGCAAGGAATACCATGGCTGTCTTCACAAGAAAAATAAATGAAAAAACTGAGGAAATCATCCAACCACTTAAAGATTGTCTAGAGGCAAACCTGTGACATGGCTCAGTCCTTTCTTTGAACACCCAGACCCTCTACTAAGGATCTAGTTCTCTCTTTTCCACCCCACTCCCTCCTCCCTTTATGGATTCAGTGTTAGCAGCTCAAGTGCTCAGGGCCCCTTGGTTCTCTTTCCCATCTTTGAAAGGTTCAATAAATCGTCCACCTATTCTGATGGGTTCCCCAGAAGCAGATGCTGAGATAAAGATGTCACAGCAAGTGTCCTATTAAGGAAGTACTCCCGGGAAAACCACTAAAATTGTAGGGAAAGCAGGACAGGTACAAGGAAGAAGTCTGGTTGCATGGACAAATTCTGGAGATGAGGTTACTCTTTAGAATCACCATCATCCTATTTGAAGCTGGGAGTTGGCCTTTCAAAGTCCCATCCCTGGCTGTGATTGGCAGAGAGCCACCAAGGAGAAGGACAGGAGTAGGACCTCAAAGTTCAGGCACTTCTAGCTCTCTGGACACCCAGGGGGGACAACATGGCTCCCAAAGTTTCTGGTTCAGGTCACTGGAAATGAAGACCACAGCCAGAGGAAGGAAGCATAGAAAGGAGGTGAGGGCAGAGCACTGGTAATGTCCACCACATAGTACCTGGAGGGGTTGGTGAATCATTGCATTTATTTGTGATCAAATCCTTGAGCTAATGAGTGAATTTAGAATTTCAGGAATCAGTATTTTAAGTTGAAAGACCTTTTAACATTTGTACTTTCAAAAAGCCCCCCAAATTAAACTATCAAAATAGACTTCAAACAGCTAGTGAGTATGTCCAGCTTTGACTGAAAACCCACTGTGAGCTACATAGCTTAAGTAAAAACACTTTTTTACTCTTTTTTTACATATAATGGCATATGGTTTCATTTTATTTCTCAAGTCAGTATTTATCCAATTACATCCTGAACTAAATTTGGTGTTAGACTTGACTTTGTACTTGGGGTCATTTCCCCATGACAGAACAGTAAACTTACAGTCCCATTCCCTTGCCTTAGTGGGTACTCACATGGCAAGAGGGCAGCTCAAATCAGGCTTGCTTTAATATTCTTCACATGTTACAATAAACTCAGCTTTCCTGTGGCATCAGGAATCTAGTGACCAAGTAATATGCAAATTTAATCTAATCTAACCCCCCTCCCACCAAGGAAAGCCAGTATTCTAGAAAAAAGACCTCAGATAATAAAAATGAATTGATAGAATGAGGTCCTCACCCACTTACCATCCGTAGGAATATGTGGACTGGCAGCTTTGGGTAATTGCAAAATAGGGTGAGGCTAAGTGGGAGGGCCACAGCAAGAAAGCCGCAACCAAACTGCCCTGGGAATTGCTTATATAAATTCACAAACTAGATTACCACCATATGGGCACTTTCAACATACATAAGTCAATTGGCACGCTGTGACTGAGTGCCATCTTATGGAAGTGGTATATGTCTACCCTATAAGAGGTATTTTGTCACAGACCCAATAAATACTTTATGGTATGCCAGGAGGAAAAAAGTCCCTCCAGGGGCTTGGAGTAAAGGTATTTCTTAGTCATAATTCTGTCTATAGTCAGCCCCAAATATGCTCAGCATTGTTGTACATTGTGTCCCGAACTGAACTAGAAAGAAGCTAGAGGCAAGTCCTTATACGTAGTGTAAATAATACTGCTGCTGGGTGGAGGGGAGGGAATAGGTTGAAAAACAAGTTTATAATCTTCAGTTCAATGCCCTGTTCTTTATTCTACATTCTCTGAAATATTTTTAGTCTTTATTGTTTTTTAATTTTTAATTGAGTCTTTTTAAACATTTACAGAAAATTAAATAACAGCTAGGTATTTGCCATCACTATTAAATCAGTGTCTTTTTCTTGTTTATGATGTAATTTGTTAGAACTATTAGTTAAAATGTAATCTGATTTTTAATGGAGTTATGTTTTTTGGAAGTTAAGAAAGCCTTCCATATCACAATATTATAAAAATACTTTCTGTAATACTTTCTAAATGTTTAATAGTTTCTCTTCTCACATTTTGGAGTTTAATCCATCTAGAATTTACTTCTCTATGTTAGAAATGGACCTAACTTTATTTTTTCAATATGGATGGCCTTTTTTTTGTTTTGTTTTGTTTTGAGAGTAGCCTATCCTTTCTCCACAGATATTTGTGCCACCTGTGTCATATAACTTATCTCATGTACGAGTAAATCTGTTACTGGGTACTCTTCTTCTGTTCTTAATCTGTTTGTCTATTTCTGTGTCAGTGTCACATTGTTTATATTTCTAAGCTTCAATGTAAGCTTTGTGTCAGTTACGTCAAATTCTTTCCTTCCCTTCTTCTTAAGGTTCTCATGGTTATTTTGGCTCTTTGCTCTTCCAAAGAAAGGTTTATAAGTTTGTGAAGTTTTATCATGAATTAGGTTGGGGTATCATTGTTATTATAGATTAAGGTGAAAGAGAATTGCTGTGTTTATAGTATTGATACTATCTCTAAAAAAATGTTATATATTTTTCCGTTTATTCAAGTATTCTTTTATGTTTTTCAAATATAAAACTTCAGATTTCTAATTTTCTCCATTTTGTCTTAGATTTATTCATAGGCACATATTTTGTTGCTGGTTTTAGTGGTGCCTTCTTTTTAACTTACATTTTCTATGTGTTTGTTGCTGGTACACAGAATACCATTATTTTTTTGTATATTGATCATGTATCCAGCAACCTCATTGAACCCTTTCCTCAGTTCTCTTCACTTGTGGAATGTTCTTGATATCTTATACAAATGATATTAAAAGTGGAGAACAATAACTCTGCTTCTTCCTTTTCAATATTTATCTATTTTACTTACCACACTGCTTAGAACCTATCAGTCAATGTAGATTAGAAATAATGAGAGTGAACATGCTTTTCTTGACTTTGATAGGGTACTAGTACCAATCGACCATTAACAATTGTATTTGTTATAGATATTTGATAGGTGTCTTTATCCAAGTTAAGAAGTTTCACTCTTACTCATAATTTACTAAGAGCATTTTCTAATAAATTCTAGTAAAATTTTATCAGATGCTCTTTTAAATTCATATACTGGAATGATCACAAAGCTTTTCTTCTTTTAAGTGTTACTGTGTATTATGTATTATATTGTTATTGTGTGCTCTAATGATAGACCTTGTTGAAATCAAAACCTCCTTGTAGTCATTGAATAAAATCTTTATTGTGATGGTTCATTTTTTACATACATTGCTAAACTTAATTCCCCAGATTTTATTTATTATTTTTGTATCTATAGTCTCAATAAGATAGGTCTACATTTTTTTCTTGTATTGTTCTTTACTGGTTTTGTAAATAAGGTAAAATGGCTTCTTAAGTAAGTCGGGAGGTTTTCCCTCTTTCTCTATTTTCTGAAAGGACTTGTGCAGTTACTGCTTCTCTTGACATTTTGGTAAAAAATTACCTGA
The DNA here is from genome assembly GCF_022355385.1 of Mustela nigripes. NCBI lineage: Eukaryota > Metazoa > Chordata > Mammalia > Carnivora > Mustelidae > Mustela > Mustela nigripes. Next base: position 29,668,500 of record NC_081559.1, on the reverse strand, counting down.
ACACCATCTAGGCCTAAGGCGGTTGGGCCTAGAACTTTGACTACCAATTTGATTTTCACATTTTCTGAATTATAGTTTTATTTTTCATTCACAAATTATTTAGAAGTGTGCTGTTTTTCTTTTATTTTCAACTACATAGGAAAGAGGATTGATTTTCTATCTCTCTCTTTAATACTATTTTTGTTTCATGTGATCAGAGCAAATCATCTATGAAACGATTTTTTTTATATTTGTGATTTGGTATGTGATCAATTTTCACAAAAGTTTTATATGTGTTTCTGAAGAATGTACATTCTTAAACACAAAATACCAAGTTCCATGTGTATTGCCCATTATATCAAGCTTATTAATTTCATCGTTTAAAATTTCTTTATTTTTCCTAAATACTAGCTAAACATGTCAGTCCTTAATTTTTTGAAAATGTATTAAAATCATGTGTACTGAATTATTTGTCAAATTCTACTTGTAATTTGATGACTTTCAGCCTATATACCAAGGTCAAGCATCTAAATTGGCTCATACACATAAAATTTATTACTGCTGGCAGCTACAAAAATATTTCCCTTTTTTCTTGTGAGCTGAACTATATATTTTTAACATTTTAAAATATTTTACCCAACTTTTCTAAGTGATTGTACTAAATGAATTTTCAAGTTTTTTCGTTTGAATCTGTCGTACTTCCAGAAGCAGAGTGCAATTGGAAAGATGGGAGAAGGAAGGAAGGAAGGAGGAAGGGAGGAAGGAAACAGGGAAGGAAGGAAGGATGGAAAGAAGGAAAAAATTACACTCTGAAAGATGGTAGGTTTCTCTATATTCTTTTGTGTGTGGGTACTTTAGAAATTCCAGTGTCAGGCTATAGTGGGAAGAATGTATCTGAGAGTAGGGAGACTCACTCTGCCATATATGTCACTTCTCCCCCTCTTTTGGAATAGGGAGCTATCCTCACATAGGACTGTTAAAGAACCAATTTCTGCTATACAATAAGAACACTACTACAGGTAAACGGTTTTGATGGAGTAAATGTTAGGAACCATCTCCTATGCCTGCTAACCTAATTAGTTCATATTTGAAGCTTTCGAAGAAAGAACACTCTTAGGAGACTTCTGCTGGGTTTTTCTTTTCATGTGTGCTAATTATTATACCTACAATCACATAATCAACCTCTTGGGTTGCAAGGAAAAACAAGGGTGTGAGTGGTTAATTGCAAATGCAAGTGGCCATTGCTTGTGCAATCAGCAGACCTCCAGCATATTAAATTTAGTGCCTGGTTATAGCATAAATATTACAAGTGGCACAGGCTACCCTTTTAAAGCCAACTTCATGTATTCATTTGGAATTTTCTCAAACTCTTCAAGCCTCTGCAACATTCTTAAAAAGCACAAACAAAAACAGAATGAAAAAGATTGCTGTCATTGACAAACTTAATGATTTCATTCCTTCCATTTCCCAAGTTGTTCCCATCAGGTCCTTCAAACCAGAAGCTTTAAAATGAAAATGAACTTATAATAGATAAAGTTTGTATCTAGTTGTAATATTTCAATGCTATCGTGTAATTCAATTACAACTTTTAAGCAAGTAAGAGCTGTTTTCAGTGTCGTTCGCTAAATTTATCACACCAAATCTGAAATGGAAAACAGTAGTTAGCTGTGAGCACTGAGCTAATGGTGTTCTTTCTACTCTAAATCTAATGAGGCTCAAACCTTCACAATGGGAAATAATTTAACAACAATATTTATTTAGATGATGAGTCTGGTTCTCTGACCCATATAGTGATACACAGCAATGTTGTAAAGTAGATATCTTCCAGATGGACATTAAAGCCTCAGCCCCATTCAGTCCAACAGTGGAACTGACAAATTGAGAGGGCAAGTCTGGTTTATTTTTAAACTGACCTTAATGGTACTTAGATTAGTTAAATCAGTTTTGACCTCCTCTAAAAGAATCATTAGAAGTTACCTCTAGGAAATAATTTTCAAAAAGACAACATCCTATGACAGTGTTTAATTTAATTCCAAAAATTAGTATGATTAGCCAGAACATTTACATACAAGCTTGGCTTCTCCTGCATGACTTTGAAAAAGAACTAAGCTTCATGAAGCCTCAGTCTCTCCATCTGCAAAATAGAAAGAGTAATCCCTAACCTTATTCCCCAGAGATGAAGAATGAATGCTTTGTAATTCTCACGTGCCAGAAAGAATAAGTTATTATTTTTTGTTATTTATGGAGATTACTTAACACTGAAACAAATCATGGATTGTTATGAGACCATGGCTCAGTTAGATGTGTGATTGCATGTTTTTGATGAACTTTTGGCCTATGACTTGCCTTGACTCTTTGGTTAACAACTCCTACAGCCACATGTGAAAGGTCCTCTTTTGAGTGGTATGTGGGTGTGTTTTCCTCATATTTCCTGCAGATGTTTCAACTGAGTGTCAAGGTCAGGCCTCTTGGTGCCAGTCACATGGGAATAAGCTGTCATTTTACATGACTCAAAATCTAATCCACCCCCCCTTCCTTTTTTTACTCAACTTCGATTTCACGTAAAGTTCAGAGTTTCATTTAGAGTGAAGTGTCTTGCCCAAGGCCAAGAAGGTATTAAATAGCCAACAAAGAATCCCACTCATCAATCCTGTCTTATTGTGAGGCCAATATTTTCTTTGTGCTGGAAGGCATCTCTAATTTCATATTGTATCCAGCAGTTTCATGAGATCAAATTCATCGAACATATCCCAAATGATTAGGGCTGACAGTTCAAATGTTACTTTTAAGAATCAATGTCCAAAGTAACTTCATTTTAAGATAAAATTGCAATTTATTTATTCAATTTTCTGTCCTTTTCATTTTACTACAACACACATAAAGCCTATAAGCCCAAGTATTAGAAACAAAAATCCCTTAATAAACTAAGTAAGAGAGAGACCAAGGAATTAATGGTTTTTAAGGGATGTTTTCAAACTGGTCACATAAAGAGATTAACTCCAAAGAGAAAAGCCATTGGTATTGCAGGCTTGGGTGTCAGAAGAGGTAGGATCATCCTACTGTCCCTGGAATTATACCAGGTAGGACAGGAAGCCTCTATTTACTGGGCCACCAGGAACTGGGCCCAAGATAAATCCACCATCATGCCAAATGCTCCTTCCCTAGCAGACAATGCTATTGAAAATGCATGTCTTGTGTTGAGACAGCTGTTGGGGAAATCATATGCAATAGCACAGAAACAATATGATGAATTCATTTTCATAGTCTCACCTCTTTATTCTACTTTTAGCCCATAAACACGAGCTTGTAAACATCCCAGCATGATAGAAGTCTGTTTTTGTAGTTTTTATAAGGTAATCTACTAAATCAGTGATCCTGTCCCAGCTCCCTGCAAAAATTCATGCTCTGATAAATTCAAAAGAGTTTATGGCTGTTAATCCTGTGGCTTTGTTTGCCCTTTGATATTTCTGTAGTGATTCTCCTTCTACTAATGGGAAAATTACCCATTTTATTGTGCTTACTGCCATATGATCAATTTACAGAATCAGTTTCTAACCAAGTATATTGCATTTTAGTTATTTCCTCCAAAGCTTGCCTACTTTCAACATAATAGGATGGTACATAAAGAGGGAATAACTTTTTTTTTTTTTACTTCCTATGTCACGAAGCAAAAATAGACTAGAAGTAAAGAGACATTTACCTTATTGCCTTATGTAGGAGGCTGCCTGAAGTAATTGTTTGATGTTTTGAGGAAGGTAGAGACAAAATGACACATGCCATGTCCTTAAAACCCAGCATGCTCAGTGAACACTGAACTGAGGTACAAGATCAATCATATGGAGTCTAGAAAATGCAGGGCAGAAGAGGTGGTTCCTCTTCTCTGGGAAAGACCAATTGAGAAGGCATGTGGTTATGCTGAAGTTCAACACAGACCCACACCGGTGAACAAGGGATCCTCTCTGAAGGTTAATTCTCAAGGTTAACAGAGAAGAGCATGTTCTCAGTAGTTGTGTGTGGAGGCATCTGGCTTGGTCAGATGAAAACCTGGTCCTGGTTGTTAGCAAAGTTTGAACAGAGGGCTGCAAGGGAATTCCAGAGACCAAGTCCAGAGCAAAGAGGAAGCAAATGAGAGACTGGACTTCCTAGTGTATGATCTGGGATTTTAGAGGAGATGACAGAAAGGAACCCCATCACCAACAGTACTATTTATGTTGTCCAGAGGGGATGGGAAGATGGTTAATCTTTGGAGCCAGGTACAGAATAGTTTAAGGAAGGCTCCTTGAGCTAGATGGGAAAGAAAACTAACTGAAAGTTTTCTAAAAATTCTCTTTGGAAATATCTTTGACTTTCTCCCAAATCTTTTTTTTTTTTTTTTTTCCCAGCAGCTGTCTTAATTCCCTCTCTTCCAGAACTCGTGCAGCTCCTCCTCTGTTGTCTTCCCTTCTCCATCTGTTTCCTGCTCTCCTTCCCTTCCCTACAATATCCTCATGCATCTTCATTCTTTATCTAGAAAACTGAGCTTATCCCAGCTAATTGTCTTAACTTACTTGATCTGCAATCTCATAAAACAAATGCTTGTTGTAACCTTGAAACTTCCTTAATAAAATGAAATACAAACTAGTTAGCCAAAACCCATTGTCTCTTAATTACCCTTTCAGGAACTTCAATTTATTCCATTATGGTATATCTTTTTAAGAACCTTTCATTTTGGGTACCTGGGTGGCTCAGTGGGTTAAGCCTCTGCCTTCGGCTCGGGTCATGATCTCAGGGTCCTGGCATTGAGTCCCGCATTGGGTTCTCTGCACAGCGGGGAGCCTGCTTCCCCCTCTCTCTCTGCCTGCCTCTCTGCCTACTTGTGATCTCTGTCTGTCAAATAAATAAAGAAAAATCTTTAAAAAAAAAAAAAGAACTTTCACTTATTCATTCACACACTTACTTGCTCTCTCAATAATTCATTTTGATTAATATAAAGGTTTTATTTTCAAAGGAACTGTGTTGGATGCTTTAAAAAAAAAAAAAATGACCAAGAAAGAGACCCCATCTCCAAAAGGCCGAAGTCCTTTAGGGAAGACAAACATCAAAATAAATCCCAACTGAGTGTAATGTAAATTTGTACAGAATCATATGGAAGCATAGAAGAAAAAGCAATGATTTTTTTTTTTTAAGATTTTAATTATTTGACAGAGAGAAAGATCACAAGTAGGCAGAGAGTCAGGCAAAGAGAGAGAGGGGGGAGGAAGCAAGTTCCCTGCGGGGCAGAGAGCCCAACGGAGGGCTCCATCCCAGGACCCGGGGATCATGACCTGAGCCCAAGGCAGAAGCTTTAACCCTCTGAGCCACCGGGCTGCCCTGAAAAAGCAATGATTGAACTGAACATACAGGGGAGGTTTCAAAGCAAAAAATGTATTTGAGATGGTAGTTGGGGAAAAAGTAAAATAAAGAAAAAAATGCCAAGTTATAATTATTGAGCTTAGAAATTATATTAAGCCCTTTCCATGGGTCATTTTATTTAATTCTTATGATAGCCCCAATGTGGTGGGTGGTTTTATTGTCTTCAACGAAGATGATGGAACTGGCTCAGAAAGGTAAATAACCTTCCCCAAAGGGATATCAGATAGGGAGAAACATTCATACAGGGCACTGTATTTTTTTTTAAGATTTTATTTATTTATTTGACAGACAGAGATTACAAGTAGGCAGAGAGGCATGTGGGGCTCGATCCCAGGACCCTGAGATCATGACCAGAGCTGAAGGCAGAGGCTTAACCCACCGAGCCACCCAGGCATCCCAGGCACTGTATTATTAAGGAAATGATCAGTAAGTCTGATGTGCTTAGGATGCAATAGGAAATGTCCTATGGGAAAAAGTCAAAATGAGATGCAGTCTATAACTAGAGTTTGAAATAAATCTATAGGGCAGCATGGAATACTTGAATTTTCCCTTTCTTCCTCCCTGTTTGTGACTTAGAGAACAAATGGATTCTGCTACCTCCTCTGTCCTTCCCTGCTTCCTCTTTGTTCAGGTAATTAATTAGCATTTATGATGTGAGGGCTGAAACATTAGAGGCCCTCCCTCTCTGGGGTAAATGTGTTTGACTTAAGCTACAGTAGCTATTACTTAGCTAACTCAAGGCTTTCCATGGTTTAAGTAGTACAAAACTCTGACATTAAGGAAGGATTATGGTAACAGGAGTGACTGCTGAGGGAGAGAAAGTTCTCTACTCCTTACATTCTGTTCAGAAAGAAGTTCTGTTGAATAGGGATTATTGTGTGGTCCTGGTTCTAGGGAACTCTCTTCCCTAATGTCATTTGGGACATTCCTAAGTGAGGACAAGCCTCCCAATACCCAGAAGCATAGTTCAACCTTTCCCATGCATGATAGGCTCCCTGGTGCAGCTGAGTGAAAGGGCTGCTCCATCTTGCTGATAAACCTTGGCTTTGATTTACCAAGGCCCCAAGTGAGATACTTAGATGCTCAAATCCTCCAGGAAAAGGAGACATTTAGGTATACCAAGCAAGCACCATGGACTCTATAATCATGAATAAAAGGGCGCCTGGGTGGCTCAGTGGGTTAAAGCCTCTGCCTTCGGCTCAGGTCATGATCCCAGGGTCCTGGGATTGAGTCCTGCATCGGGCTCTCTGCTCAGCAGGGAGCCTGCTTCCTCCTCTCTCTCTGTTTGCCTCTCTGCCTACCTGTGATCTCTGTCTGTCAAAAAAATAGATAAAATCTTATTTAAAAAGTTAATAATTATGAATAAAAACAAGGTAAATAGAAATAATTTTTACTGAACGAAAATGAGTCTTTTGAAGACTCTGCTTCAAATCGGTGATGGAACCGATATGAATACCCACTACAATCTAAGTGGTATGACACAGAGTGAAGGCTGAGCTTACAAAGGGCCAAAAACCTGGAACCAAACAACTGCTCTGCCAGGTAGAAGTTTCAGTGTGACAAGCGTACCAATGGACTCTGAGAATTCAGACAAAGGAGAAGCTCTCTCTCTTTGCTGAACAGTTTTCTCCTAGAACTTAATAATAAATAGAAAAGGGCTATTTGGACATCACTTCTGCTTCCTCCTCACAAATATAAGGTGTAAAGGTGAAGCAAAGCAGATGAATAATCCACAATTGAAAAGTGTGAAGCTGACTACATTCCTGCTTCCCAGTGTATGTGACAAATAAATACATGGTCACATTCATATCACGAAAACTCTGCATCTATGAATAGTTTGTATTTTACTGGTTCTTGTCTCAGCCTATGTAGAGCTCAGCCTGGTGGGGGGGGGGAGGGGAATTCTAACAATAAGACTTGCTGGGAATCCCCAGGGTTGACAAAGGTATGCTTTTTCAAAAAGTGTCTTACAGTCAGGCATCTTACACCGGCCATTTTCTTTCCTCTTTTTTCCTCTTCTGCTCTGCCTCCCCCCCCACCCCGACTTGAGTCCTTGCTCAAAAATCATACAGCTAATGAGTGATAGAGCCCAGCCAAGATTCAAATTCAGTTTTGTGTCACTGAATCTAATACTCTTAACCAGGCTGGATTCTCATTATCTGTTCCCAGAAAAAGACTGGATCTTGGTCAAATTAGTGTATTTCTAACAATGATGATCTCAAAGACAGTGACAATATCCTTATGAATTTTTAGACCTTATTTTAATATTCTACTGTTCAACTAGGAAAAGGAAGTAAAGACCAAAACACTATTTCATTCACTCATGTATGTATTTTATCTATGTATTCATTCATTTAATTTGTTTCACTAATTCTTTCCTATTTTTCATTTATTCAACATATATTTGTTGTACATCTATAAACCAGACATCCTTAAAGTTGATCATATAATGGGAAATGGAACAGCTTCACTTACCATATTCTCAAAGCCTACAATGGAACAGGAACCAATGTTTTCCAGAAAGCTTCCCTTCCCTAATCTATCCTGCAGATCACCAGATTCAAGTTGCCCCTCAGCGCCAAAATCACCAGTGATTTGACAAAGATAGCACAGTTCTTCTCCTTATCTTCCAAGGGCCCTGGTGTGATTCTAATCTAACTAGTCATCACTAAGGCTGTTATTAAAATCATATCACTTAAACATGATGCAGTAGAAAGCCCACTACACAAGGAGAAAAGAGAAAGACAGATTTGAATCTCATCTCTGCCACTATTAACTCTGGAAACTTAAACAAATAAGTTAATTTCTTTGAGTCCCAGTTACCTCATGTGTTAAATTGGAGAGGGAATAGATTGAGTTTCAACATATTTAAGAATTATTCTTTGAACACCTAATATGTATCTGTATTCCACTAGGCATTTCCCCATATTACAATATATATTTTATTTAAACTTTACTTTAATAATGAGCAAACTGAAGGCAAATGATGTGGCTTGAATAGTTACACAGTTACTAATTGCATAGATTTGGTTTGAAAGCAGATGTCCTGATTCCACTTTAAGACCTGACCAGATGACCACAAAGGACCCCAGCTTGAAAATTTTCTTCCTGCTACCTTTGCAGTTTTGCCTATATTTCTCCCTACTCAGAGTCAACTCTTTTGTCAAAGATGACTTCTGTTTCCCAAACATACTTTTTTCTTTGCATATGGAGCCCCCTTTTCCTCTTCTTAAAAAAAAAAAAAAAAGACACCCTTGATGTGATTGAACAATATAAACTTCTCTTTTATCCCTCACTACTGATAGGTTTCTACTCATAACTTATTATTCATGAGATCTAAGATGCTTCCTATTGAAGCATATCTTAAGTACCATGTGTGAAAAGTAACCATGAAATATCAAAATTCCCAAGGTGTTTTTTACCAAGCAATATGTTCAAAGTCTCATTATAAACAAATATAACAAAAGTCTAAGGGTCTGCATAAGGGGTAAATGAGGGGTAAAAACCAGACAAGAGCATTCCAAATAAATACATTAGGGAATTTACACCTGTCCCCAACTCTGTCATCAGAACATCAGGGTATAAAAATGCTGTGACATGCCAGATGGTTAGACCACTGAAAAGGGAATTTCTCAGTTTACCTCAGACCCGTACTATGCTTTTAACAAATAATGATGAAAAATAAGCCAAGAATCTCAAACTTGCCAAGATTAGTTCAATTCCTTGGCATCCTATCTCTGTTTTAGTGGACCTTACACCTAAAACAAATTCCTAAGGGAGTATAGTAGGAGGATAGGGAAAGAAGTGGTAGAAGAAAAACCCTATCATCTCACCTTTTATGGCTGTTACTAAAATTTAACCAGATTGTTTTAATGGCCCACCTATTACAAATGCCTCAATTATGTGAATTCACACAGGTTGAAAAGGAAACTAGAAACCAGAGACAGTGCTAAGAGCTCCAAGTCTCCTCCTTCTGTCCTAGATTTAGCCAAGGTCCTCTGGAAAAGGAAGCCTAAAAATCTCTATTTCATCCATCTCAGACACCAACTGCTCCATGAAGTGTGTCTTAATTAATGAATTTTACATGAGTCTGATCATTCTTACCATTTCTTTCTTTCACCACCACCTCTACCCCTGACACATTATGTCTATCTTTGTGTTTAGTACTAAAGTTCTACTGCTACTTTCATGTCCATGAACTCAGGCTCCTAGTAAAGTCCTGGTCTTTTATTCCATGTATTTGTCAAAACACTTGCTTCCTCTGACTTGAATCCCATATGTATTCTGGCATGATCTTTTAGGATCCATGTCCACCTACAAAAACAGAATCACTCGAAAACTTTCCCAGGAGTTCTTTGACTATTATCTACTCTTAAACCTGTGAACTACTTGAATGAATTCAGAGTTAGTGTCTCCCCATTTTCCTTGCTCTTGACTGTGGAGTAGGACATGGAATAGCCAGTCTACATTGCTTCTCATATTTGACATTAACAATTTGAAACTAGAAATGCTTCATTCAGAGCATTCATGGAACTCAGTTGCATTGTATTTTGAATGCAATATTTGAATTAAATGCAATACTGTTCTACCTATTGATGCCTAAAAAGCTAGGACAGAGTCTCTTTTCTCTGTAATTGGATATTTATCTCAGCTTTGTCCCCCTTAGCCAGATCATACAAGGGCCAAATGTATGAATTCTCTGGCCTCCTTGAGGACCCATTCAAGGTCCCATAAAAACAGTCTCTTGCAGGGAACCTGTGTGGCTCAGTCAGTTAAGCATCTGACTCTTGATTTTGGCTTAGGTCATGATATCAGGGTCATGACATCAAGCCTCCTGCATCAGGATCTATGCTGGGCATAGATTCTGCTTAAAATGCTCTCTCTCCCTCCGGTCCTTTCCCCCTCTAAAACAAACAAACAAACAAACAAACAAAAAATCATATCTCTTGCTTGTGGATGAAACCTCCAACCACTATCATTTACCAAGATGCAAACACCATGCATATGTTTTAGAACCTCATCCAGGTCACAACAATTAAATTCCAATTACATAACTAATAAAAACTCATCTGGGCTAATGCAAATCTCAAATCACCAAAATCAAAAGATCCTGCCTGTATACTAAGTCCATGGCCAAAAGTCAAACATCTTGGCCCATCAGAAGCCTTACCGCAGGTATAATTTGCTCTCCCAAATTTCATTATTTTGTTTTTATTTCTTAATGTCATTGGCCAATGCCATAAAAAAAAATTAAAGGATTTTTAAATTACTAGCTGAAAACTAGACTTCTCCTCCCTTCCACATAGCGTTAGAAGACCTATGCAGGACAATGTAACCCAGAGCAATTACTCTATGGAGGGAAGCAGGCTTCTAGGAAGAAAGGCAGAATAAAACCAGTTATTCTTTCCAAGCTTATTAATCAATAAATTCCCCACATTCACTGATGGGGAGCTAGTAACAGGGTAAAGAGAAGCTAGGGAATATACCTAGGCATGGAAGAAAGATGCCGTGAATGGAGGTAAACAGTTTACCCCTTCACAACTATTCATCTCTAGCAGCATCGAGCAAAGAACTTCTCATTTAATGTATGCTCAACATATATGTAGTTATGTAGTTATTGGCATTAAACTGAACTGGAAAGAAACCTGTTTTCTTTTCTTTTTTTTTTTTTTCTTTTCTGTTTTAGTATTACTCTAACAGAAAACCTTTATTAATGCAAAAAAACAAACCATCTGAAATGTGCCGTAATTCCACCATGCCTCCGGCTCACAGGGTTAGTTAAGGGATGAGGTATTTTATTGACTCTAAGAGGTTTAATTAGAGAGTTCTTTAAAATTAAGTTCACACTCAGTCATTTCTCACTCTGGCTCAGGACATGTTTCCGACCAGCTGTTTTAACCCGTTTTCCCCACATGGACTAGTAGGAAATACCAGAAGAGGCTTTCACCTTGGAAAGATCACTATGCTGATTTTCCAGGTGACTATCCCAAGGCTTAGCCAAGGCTAGGCTTCCCTCATATCTGCATAATTGCAAAGTGTTGAACTGCAAAATGTAACACAAACCATCTAGGATTATGCCGTCATTGATCAATTTTAAAAAACTGAAGTATAAAGAGAAAAAATGATATTTTCAGTCTCCCTCAATGTCGGCAATGGCAAAACCAAGGCTGGGACCAAGGTCATGTGATCCTGTGACTAGGAATCTCACTGCTTTGATGTCTTCTTCATAGCCACCAAGGGCTACCATTTGTTCCTCTGTCCTAGTGACTACAATGTCATACACCAGGAAAAATGTGAACATGAGCTAAAACAATTATGATTCCACTAAAATCGCATTGCATGTTTCTCTTAGGGCCAGGGATGGGGAGGTGCAGACATTCTTCTTCTAAAGCTGCTTGACCTCTATTTGATTGAAAGCAACATCTGGTCTCCAGGCTTCCAGCGGTGTTTCTCCTATCGAGAGGTAGCCAATTGCAGACAGATGTGACATTTCCTCAACACGTTGTGTTGACATCACTGACATATACCTTATTTGAACAATGGCAGCCAAGCTTCTCAACACATTTAAATCTGAAGCAATTCCAGCCCGAGATGGCAAAAGAACTATTCTCTACATAGACTTTTCCAAGAGACATAGGGAATAAGTCCAGATCCCATGCTGACCACCCCCTATATTTTTTCTGCTCCATATCCTGTCATTTAAGCTTCAAATTGTTCCCTTTCATATAATAAATGTGAATCACAGAACACAGAGCTAGTCATGAACAGGTATATGGCCTACAAAAAACAATGAATACATCTTAAATTTCAGCCACCCAAAAAGCCCCCAGATGGAACAGTCTCTCTTATAGCTGTCACGTGGTGACCTCACTCTTTCTTGTCCAGGCCCTGGGCCTCTCCCTAATACCTCCTACCTTCCTTACTGTACCCTTACTACCTTATACTTCATAAGGTAGACAGGCAGATTCTATTACCTCCAAGTGCCCAAAGAGGAACCCTTAGTCCAGAAAGTAAATGCAGCTGGCCAGAGTTCACTTAAATAGTTTGTGGCTAAACCACCATTAGAACTGTGGACCTGATTCTAATTCTTATATTTATTCCAAGAGGTCAAAGGGAAAAGTCACTCAAACACTCAAGAGTTATTAATGTGCCATGAAAATGTTATTATTATTATTTATATTGTTAGTATTGTAAATCACAGCAGCTAGAATTATCTTCTCCTGTCATCTTTTCTCAGAAAAGTGTCTGCAATGCCTCCTTACTTTGTGAATCACATGGCATCAAGGACATTGCTTAGATTTCCTTCTAGGTCATTTCTCCATCTTAAGTTTCCTCATTTCCCACTTTCACCTATAAATGATATTTATCAAGAGCTTACTATGTGTCAGGCTCTATTTAAAGTGCATTACATGAATTAATTCATTTGATTTTCACATGAGATAGAAATTAGTATTATCCTCACTTTGCAGATGAGGGAAATCATCCACACTAGTAAGAAATAGAAACAGGATTTAAACTCGGACAGTTGCCAGAGCCCATGCTAGGAGTCACTGTGCTATACTCCCTCAAGTCCTATACTAAAAGCCCTCAGATTTGTATGGTCAGGTGCAGTAGTTGTTCAATTAATTGAAAAAGTTACCTAAAACAGGAAGTCTTTTTTTAGAAAAAGGAATAGATACCTACATTTATCCTGTGCATATATTTTAAGTTTAAAAAGTAATTTTGAGCAATTCATTGTTTTCAACTCTTTCAAAACCATTCAACTCAGTTGTTCAAAAACCAAGTCATTTTACTTGTGGGGGCTTATACTTTATTGGACCACATAATTAGAACACAATGGCATAAAGATTTTTCCAAGGAACACAACTGGCCTTCGGTAAACATACAGATAAAGTTTGAACGTTCCATAAGCCACAGGTATCACTGACTACATTTGCAAGAAGGAATAGAGAATATTGGCTGGACCATTAAGTTGAGTAAACAAGGGTCACCGAATGTAAAACCCTCTGCTGTATCTAATGTTACTATGCTAGTATGCTATCAGACATGTTATTACATGGTATATGTAAGTGGCACATAAGATCCAAATTTTGTTATTTCTAAATGAAAATTATTGGAGGGGGAGATGAACCATGAAGAGACTGTGGACTCTGAGAAACAAACTGAGGGTTTTGGAGGGGAGGAGGGTGGGAGGTTGGGTGAGCCTGGTGGTGGGTATTATGGAGGGCACATATTGCATGGAGCACAGAGTGCTCCAATCCAGTGAATTCTGGAACACCGAAAAGAAATTAAAAAAATAAATTAAAATATAAAAAATAAAACAAGGACTCATATAAATACCCTAAATATTGGTTTATCTAGAAAAAGTTACATTCATTCAGCAAATAAGTAGATCAAAGGAGGAGCATAAGAGACTTAGGTACTAGGTAGTTACAGGAATAAGAGAAGGAGACTAAAGCAATTCAGAGTTTTTGTGTCTGGGTGTCTGGAAAAATGAACTAGGGGAATGGGACTGAGAACATTTGATAAAGATACAATGGGATTGTCTGACTATGTAATGTGTGTTATTAATTTTAAGTTAGCAGAATATCTTTTTTTATTATGTTATGTTAGTCACCATATAGTACTTCATTAGTTTTTGATGTAGTGGTCCATGATTTATTGTTTGCATATAACACCCAGTGCTTCATGTAATACGTGCCCTTCTTTTTTCTTTTTTTTAATATTATTTACTTATTTATTTATTTGACAGAGAGAGATCACAAGTAGGCAGAGAGGCAGGCAGAGAGAGAAAGGAGGAGGAAGCAGGCTCCCTGCCAAGCAGAGAGCCCGATGCGGGACTCAATCCCAGGACAATGAGATCATGACCTGAGCTGAAGGCAGAGGCTTAACCCACTGAGCCACCCAGGCGCCCAGTACATGCCCTTCTTAATACCCATCACTGAGCCAAGTTAGCAGAATATCTAATAATAAATCTTTATCAGGGCCCTGTGATTGAATATTGAAACTTGAGACCAATATCAGAATTAGAAACCCTAGAAGGGGCTAAAACTTTGGGTAAGTTCTCCAAAGAAAAGAGAAGAGAAAGGAGATTCTTGAAACAGCATCAGAATCATCCCAAAGCATCAACAAGCATAAATAAGCAGTCTGGAGGAATGCAGTAAAGGAGTGTCCTACAACTCTTCCATCATGGCAGCTGGCACCTCTTCAAGAACCTTCAAGAACACAGGAAGCCATCTTTCAATAGTCCTAATGCCAACATAACTAGAAATGTCTTTGTTCTTTCTTCTATAGAGTCTTCTTTCCATGGTAAATCCAAATCTTTGAGGAATACCTATTTGATCCAAGGACTCCATTGTGAGTAGTGGTGTTTTAAGAAGATAATTTTCAACAACAACAACAAAACTACTTACCTATTCAAGAAGTCTAATTTCTTTGAACTCCAAAGGGATAAATTTAAGGGGTTCATGTGCAAAAATGAATCCAGCTTACCTTATAGTAAAGGAAAGAAGACAAGAAAAACTGGTATCAATGGGATTGAAAAGAGACAAATGCCAGGCAAGGAAGGTAGGTACCTGAGAGTGTTGCCATTGAAGGTGGACGACTGGCCTCCACAGGCTCGTGAATTATGGGTGTGTTAATGCATTGCCAGTGAAACCTGTTGACCCAGAAGCTGGTCCATCCCTTTCTAGAAAAGAGATGTGTTTATAGTCCAAGGAGCACTGCAAGGTCCTGTGGGAGTGTTCCCTTCGCCCAGGGACAGAAAAGCAATCTCCCCTTCCAGCAGTTGTAATCCATGCCAAAGTCCCCTTCTTCCCCTGAGCCCTGTATTCCAGTGTTAGTATGTTTTAATTATATCCTCACACCTACACACCCACACTCTCAGCTGGATCTTTCTGCTAGGCTATATGCCTGAAATATTTGTCCCAACCTCTTCACCCTAGCCCTAGAGCAGAGCAAGTCCTCTGCATCTCAGTCCCCAGGTCAACTTCCATTCCTATTCCAGAATGACAGATTTTCTTTCAGACAAAAGATCTATTCTCAGTTTTGCCCTTTCTAGCTGTCTGTGCCTCTGCCTAGAGAAAGTAGGTCTAATACCTCACAGGGAGGTTCCCACTAGTTCCCACTAGGTTTCCACTAAAACATTGTGGTTTCGTTGTACACATCAGAACTTTGGATAGTTAAGAAAAAACAACCAAACAAATTAATATTTAGTGATAGAATCATACACTCTATCTTTTCATAGAGATCTTTCCAGCAAAACTCAAAGCCCTCTATTAGGTTGGTTATCTGTTGTTTACTTCAGCCATTTTTGTTCTTGCTCTGCACTTCCTAACTTTTGTGTCTCTACTAAGTGAGAAGCCTTACAGGATGTTGTTTAGAGGCTGGAAATTAGGCAGGACTCACTGACCATCCATAAATTCACTGGCAGTCAGTGTCCCTAAGATATCTCAGGGTCCTACATATTAGTACTGCCATTAAATCAGGGATCGTGTTTCCAGATTTTAAATTTTAGTACCACTTCTTCATATATGTGTTATATTTCTTGCTAGGTAGTAACTTGGAGGAAGAAAATGACAACTTTTATTTCAAAGTAATATTGTTCACTATAGTCATTTTTGGAAAATTAGGAAGCAATTAAAAATAAACTAAAATAATGTACATTCTCACTCCTACTTGAAGTAGTTGTCATTAACATCTAGTTACATTTACTTACTGTGATTTTCCCCCTAGTTTATATATTTAACCATTTTGCACACAATTATGATCATGTTTCAATTCCACATCTGTCTTCTTTGACATATATTTTCTTGAAAACACTTCCCACCCTATTATTAATGTATCAACATTATTTTCCTTTTGAGAGAGAGGGTGCATGCAGGGAGGGCAGAGAGAGAGAGAGAGAATCTCAAGCCAGCCCCATGCCCAGCATGGAGCTTGACACAAGGCTTGATCTCATGACTCTAAGATCATGACCTCAGCCAAAGTCAAGAGTTGTTTACTTAATGAATTGAGCCACCATGTGCCCCAAATATATCAACATTATTTTGATGGTGGCATAATATTCCAGTATGAAGATCTGTCATTGTGGTATACCATTCCCTATTGTAAGACACTCAGAGCATTTCAGTTTCTTTTATGATACATATCACCGTCATTACCAACTTGGAGAAAAATATTCACTCACACTTGCTAGTGCTTGATCTCAGAAAAGTTACCCAAACTATGTGTAAGTCATCTGTTCCTTCACCTATAAAATGGGAATAATAATAACTCTTCAATCTAGGCTCTCTTAGAGGATAAAATTCCTACTCGCAAAGTCTTTAGAATAATGCCAGAACACAGAATACAACATAAAAGTTTTAATGAAGAAATAAGTAAATTTCAACTCTTATTATTTGTAGAGGCCAATCATACACTAATTCATTAAGAACTGTTCTGAGCCCTGTGCTGGAGATTATGAGGAAGAGAAGGGGATAAACTATAAAAAACTTATGTCATCCTTCTCACATCTAGTGAAGCATTTAATGATCCTACACAGAGTACATAACAGGTGACATTTCTACACCCAAACACAAAATGCACACGTGAATTAATCTCTTCAGAAAGAAATGTTCTTCTCTGCACAAAGCAATAGCTAAACAAGTAGATGATTAGTTTCTATAATGATAGGAAAAAATTTTACCCTTTAGGTCATTGTAGAAACATTCTTATCTATTCCCAAAACATACTTTTTCTACTGAGGATTTTATAAACTTTTATTACTCTATTACAGATATGCTTATAATTTATGTTATATATCTTGTTTGACAGGTCATACATTTTAAAAACAGGCACACACACACACACACACACACAAACACCCGTAAAATCTAATTAAGTATAAGCAGACACAAATATCATTTGGGGTACTATTTTTTCAGTGTATTTTCAGGCTCCCTTCCCATTTGTGCCTAAAAAATGTAGTTTTTATTTAACAGTTCATTCATTTAGAAATATAGGTTCCTATTCAATACTATAGTTTTTGGCTTAACCTAATAGAAGTGTCTTTCCATATTGATAAATGCACAACCTATACTCTTTGGTGGAAATCCATTTTATGAGAGCACCCCGATTATTGAACAGTTATAAACTTCTCACTATTATGAACAAGACAAAAATAAATATCTCGAGATAAATATCTTTGTATACGTGTCCAATTCTCTCCCTTAGGATAAATTCCTCAAAACAGAATTGCTGACCCAATCACATGTATATTTCAAGAATTTTGCCAAATTGCTGCCCAGGGTATTAACTCCCACCAGCAGAACTTGAGAATTACTGTGTTTTTTACTTCTGTCAACACTGAGAGGTTTCATTACAGTTTTCGCCAATGTGATCACTAAAATGTACAATCTCACAATGTATTTACATTTTTTGATTACTAATGAAGTTTAAACTTTTAAAAGTTTATATTTTATCTGTAAAAGGTTTATCAGATAGTCTGGAAGTAAGGGGCTCCCTGTAGTAGTGCTTAAAGTTATTTGGTTTGGTGGACCCTTCAGGATCTGATTTAAACTGTTGGGTGGGGCACACATACTCCCAAAATGCTGCATATTATTTCCATCATCTTTTATGATATATCTAGGATTTAATGATGTCCAGAGGTGTCTGCCTTCAGTATTAAATGAGACACCACCAATTCATCATGCTTCCATCTGACTTCACTGAAACATGTCAGTCAGTTTCTGTTTTCCAGTAGCAGCGCACAGAATTAGAACTAATGCTACCAGCACCTTCTCAAGCCATGCTGCATTTAAGCAAAATCTCAACCCGAGAAAGGTAAGCAAACTGGAAAGCTCCAGCTCTGGTAATGGATGGTTTGGGTAGATAAGTCATTTTTCTTCAAGGCATTGGAGGTTTTAAGGTTTAAGAGGGGAGCTCAGGACACCAGCGAAGGAGCACTGAAGTTGAGTCATTAATCCTTGGAGACGTCACATAGAGCTCCAAGAGCTATTTGGCCTTACAAATTTTATAAAGCTTGTGGGAGGGAAATGAGTACAGGTGATCTCCTCCGAGAAAATCTGCTATAAAACAGCCAATCTGAAAGAAATACATTAGGGGATAATGATTAACTTTTCTTAGAGATTTTTTTTCATTTGACAATAGGTTTTATTATAGGTCTTCTCTAAACAGTACCTAAGAGCATTTAAAAATAATTCCATTTTCAAAAATGTGATTTATCTCCCACTTATTGTGTAAAATGTCTTGTTCTTCTGATACTAAAGATGTTCTATGCCAATAAAGTATTTTAATGCATCATCTGTGGCTCCTTGGGAGACCACAGCGTTTGATAGATAGCAAGAATAATCCACTGTGTTATTACAGAGGCTGCACTCAGAAGGATAATCAATAGATTGGTGTCAACCTGAGGAGAAGAGGGGGAACATCACTAGTGGATTTCTTCTTGACTTTGACTTGAGAATATTGGTATTCCATGTTTCTGCCAGTGATCTGCATGATGGAATAGTTACTACAACATTAAGCTTTGCAGGTGACACAAATCTAGAGTGGCTGGCATTTTGCATTGGAAGATTAAATGTCCTTGTGTATTTGAAGAGCATTCAGAAGTAAAAAGAATCGAACATGAAAAGGATAAGTAAAGGAGAATTTCACTGGAGAGAAGAAATGTGAGTAACCAACAAAAGAAATACAAAGGAGGAAGGACATATAGGTCTTGAAAAAGTACAGCAACCAAACACATAAAGAATTTGATTTTAGGATATGATGACCTTATACTAACAACTGTGCTTTAATTTTAAAAAGAATCCATTTACTTATTAATTCAATAATATTAAGCAAGTATCTACTCTGTGCCAGCCACTATGATGCTGAGATAGGTAAATTTAGCACCGTTACCCTACCTTTCCAACAGATCATTTTTGATAATGGGATGTTTTACTAGGAGCTAAACTGCAGGAAATGTTTTCTCAGCTTTGGAGGAAGCATGAAGATTTTGGAAGACTGTTGAAGGAGAGTCACAGAACAGAGCTAAAAAGTAAGACCTTAATTGAAGAAACAAAGTAACTGGATTTTTTTATTATTATTATTTTGGAGACAACCAGCTATTTTCCATTTACTTGAGTGGGAATTCTTTAAATTGGGCCTCACTATTGCACAATGGTATAAATAACGACAATGCTGGGGATAACCAAAGTTAAAATAGGATTTAGATGAATAGTATGGGAATCTCCTTTGTAAAACTCTGAAAATGCAATATGTCTTTTGGCCAGGGCCCCCACTAAATGAAGGATATGGTTCACAGCCTCCCATATCCCTTCTAATTGATTCTGTCTGGAAGAGCTCAATTTATGAATGCTTTTCAGATTCTCAAATTGGAAATTAGCCCATCACCTGGACAAGAGTAAACATTTTTTGAACTTGTTCAAATCTTAGGCATTTATCTCCTTATTGACTTATAGTTTATATCAGCCACTGCCTTTGTGGTCCTAAAATTCTAATTGATATGTGGGAAAGCAGACCCTAAATTGAAGTATTACAATGATTGCATCTTAGAGTTTGTGGATATTTCTCATTATATAGACACAACTTTATTCTGTAGATTTTCTTCTTAGTGTTTCCTATCCATTTATTTCTAGTAACTATTTTCTAATTTAAAAGCAATATATATTCACCAAGTGTTTAGAAATTTATTCAGAGAATTTAGAAAACTCAGGTTAGCAAAAAAATAAATAAATAAAATAAAAATTGCCCCAAACCCTACTGCTCAAAGATATCCACTCTTCACATGTTTATATCATCTGGTCTGTGGTTTCAGCACTTATATTTTCCCTCTGTGAGAGACATTTTCACATGTAGGACATTTCCATGAGCTTACCCATATTTAGACACTGGAGCTACAGCATACCAAAAATAGCCTTTGGTTTATTCACAATTCCCATAGTAATTGCATACAGTCCTCAAACATGTGGCAGGGCCACAGTGTAAAACAGTGAGTAGGCATGTGGCATCATAGTTGAGTCCAGCCTATATTTCCTGAGTTCAAATCTACCCTGTTGCACTGGTGTGATCTTGACCAAGACAGTTCAGCTCTAAGTCCGTTTCATTATCATAACCATAGCTAATTAGATTGCCCACCTCATGAGCTCATTGGAAGAATTAAATAAATATTCATAAAATATGCCTGATACAACACCTGCTACATAGAAGGGGCTCAGTAGGACTTAGTACTTCTTGTTATTGTTGTTGTTGTTACTGTCTTTGTTACAGTACTCCAAGTAAGAACCAGTGCTGTGCATATATATACATGTAACCTCCCTTTCTAGAGGTTAAATTATAGTGATCCTCTGTCTATATTAATAAATACTATCCTAATATATAACTTGTAAATGTCCGCAGAACAGTCCATCATTTGCATTTATTACTATTCTTTAACAACTCCCTATACAGGACATTTAAGTTTTTTACAACTTTTCAATTGTTGTAATGGTGACATGAAATCAGAGGATTGTGGAGCTTGCAAAAGTTCAAAGCTCTTGATACGTGTTGCTAGACAGCCCCCCAGAAAGTCTGGATCATTTCACAGTCCCACCAGCAGTGTGCACCCCTCTCACTCCTCAAACTTTTACCTTACTTTCACTTAAATCTGAGGATGATAATGAAAAACTCAGCTGTTTCTCTGCCACCTGGCTGGTATTTCAAACTCAAGATTCACAAAACCGAGTTTGACTCCTTCTGACTCCTTATCTCTCCTAGTATCAACAACTCTTCAACAGTGAATGCTTAGAAAATACCTGGTCATGTATTCTTTCCAGTTTCCTGCCTTTTGTATCAAACAAACTGCAAAATCCTGTGACTTTTCCACCTTGCTGTCATATTAATCTGATCATGATGGTCTTCACTAAAAATTCCCCAGAGGTCCACACTTGCTATGGAATAAAGCCCAGACCATTTAGTTCAGCATTCAGCATCATTCAGAGTCTGTCCATATTCTGCCCTCCTAGGGCTCTGGTCCCTTTCCTCCTTCGGGAAAACTTTTCCCCTACTAAGCTCTAGGTATCCACCTAGAGCAGTACCCACCGAATGGTGATTTGCTTATATGGCTCCTTTTACCTGTATGATCTCCTTGGGATCCTCTTTCCTCTATATATTTTCAAGAGTCACCTCAGTGTCATTTTCTGCATGAACCGTACCCTAGCTCCTAGCCCCCTAAATCTGTTTCCTCTAAATTCCCATATTTTCTCACTTTTTTAAGAGGTCTGGTAGGCAAAATAATGATTCCCCCTCCAAAGACATTCTCATTCTAATCCTCAGAACCTGTGAATGTGTTATATGATATGGCAAAGAGGAATTAAGTTTGTAGATGAAATTGTGTTTGCCAAGCAGCTGACTTTAAAATATGGACAGTACCCTGGATTAGCTAGTGGGCCCAGTGTGATCACAAGAGTCTTTAAGTACAGAAGAAGGAGGAAGTAAAGTCCGTGTCAGAGCAATGCAAGATGAGAAACACTTAATTGGCCATTGCTGGTTTTGAAACTGAAAGGGAACCACTAACCAAGGACTCACTATAGGTAGTCTCTGGAAGCTGGAAAGGTAAGGAAACAAATTCTCCCTCTTGAGCGTCCAGAAAGGAGCACACCTTTGCTGACACCCTGATTTTAGCCCAATGAGACCTATTTTGGACTTCTGACCTCCAGAAATGAAAGATAGTAAATCTTAAGACATTAAGTGTGTGGTAATTTATTACAGTTTCAATCAAGAAGCTAATACAATCGTGTGGTGAAAAGTGTAGATTTAGGGTACAGGTGAAAGTATAGGTTTAGGGTAAATATAATAAATTTGTATTCCCAGTCTGCCACTGACTTAATATGATACTAGACACATTTTTAATAAATTTATATGTGAGCGCTTTTAATCCATAAAGTGTAAGAAAATATGTTTATATCATGGGGTTCTTGTAAGAATAAAACCATATTTTTAATGTATTTAATGCCCAAGAAAAATGAATCTGGCACATAATATTCACTAAGTCTTTTAACAATTAGTCCTTCTATTCCTTCACTGTGGCCTTTAACACATTCACTCTTTAGTCATTGCTATCCAAGAACTTGCTTTATCTTTATCTACATATTGAGGGTCAACAATGTGGATACTTTTTACTTTTTTATGGCAGGTTCTAAAGACATAGTAAGCCAGGTGGAGGGAAGCAAAGAAGGAAGGAGAGAAAGAAAGGGAAGAGAAAAGGAGGGGAAGAGGGAAGAGGAAGAGAGATGAGGGGAGGGGAAGGGAGAGGAGGAAGGAAGAAACAAACCAACTTGAATAAACTGATCAATTTTCAAGCTCTATTTTTATAGTATTATTCTAAAATATTCTGCAAATATGAATATGAATGAAAAAATGGTTCTTAATATTCTTTCCAGGAGAAGAGAAATAGAAGTAAATATGTTTTGTTGTGTAGTATAATTAAATTTTAGCTTTTTATGAATGTTCTCCATCAATCAATGATACATTTTCAAATTGTAAATGGCTTGTGATGATGAAAACAAACAGCAAAAAATAGGCCACAAATTGATACAAATAATTTTCTCTCTAAGGTGTTGATTGAACAAAATGGAACCTCATTGAGATCCAATTAAGAAGAACTCACCAGGAAACCATAAATGACCCAATGCGTCTTGTGGGTTTACAAAAATAGTTCATAGAGTGAAAGAAACTATCTGTTGTTTTCATGTTTGCTCAAAGTATTGTTTTAAAAATTTTCTTAGAAATCATTTGTATAATAACATAAAGGAAGGACAAATGAAAATAAGGAAGGCAACTAACATTTCATTTGCTCTGCTCTAACCCACAACCCTGCTGAGTGCATTCACATGCATCTCATTTAATTAAGAAAGTTTGAGGTTCAGTTTGTGGAGTCCAAACTAATCCACTGGGTTGTAAATGAAGGGTCACCAGAGCATGCTGACCATGAACTGGTCTCACAATGATGAAACAGACTGAAGCCCTGAGTTAAGGGAATTCAACGTTTGCTGAATTAATGAAATTTTTTAGCTCAGCAAGATTTGTTTTTTATTTTTTATTCTGGAATGAATCAAACTCAATTTCCTGAGGTATAACTTTCCAGTTTCATTTTCAAGGAAACTGGTTAAAACCAAAACAAAAACCTGTAGCACCCCCACTTTGGAAAGGAAACAGACAAGCGTTGACCAATCACAACACATGGCGCCCTCTGGAAGTGGTAGGTGGGGCTCCTTTCTCCCCACCTGATTTCTCATATGCAAAGAGACAACTTGTTTACAATCATTGCCAAGCATCCATTGAGCATCTGGTGGAATGGAAAGTTATGCAAACAGAATTCCACAGACACAGGTCTCTGTCCTCCTCACCTTCTTAAATCATGCAAAATTAGTTCCCTTTGACTACAGATTTTTGAGAGGATTCTGCCAGTGCCTGGTACAGCGGTTTGTTATTCTGAGAAAACTGCGCTGTCACAAATCATGAGAACAGATTGTCAGTCTGCCAACACTTGTCATTTCGGGCTTTGTTGTTGTTAAGCATTGTGCCTAACCAAGAACTATTTTCTGGAAAGTGGGTTTCATGAAACTGACTACCAAGACCATTTTTATCTCTTCTTTCATGTCTCATCTATAACTCAAGATGAAAATAAGCAAACTTGATGAAATGACTAGAACTGGCCTTTTAAGAGGAAAAGTACCAATCATCTCTTCATGATTTTATGAGAGTAACCATGTACAATTCCAATATTATGTAATCAGCCCCAATTTCACACTACTGGCCACCTTCCCATATGGCCATCTTGTCTAACATTCACCATAATCCTAACAAGTAATTACTCTTAAGCCTTTATAGATGAAGACAGTAAGATGTCAGAAGGCTAAGAAACACTCTCAGATACACAGCTTGTCAGCTGTAGTCATAATTGGAGCCCAGTCCTCCTGATTTAAGTCCTTTGTTCTTCGCCACCACTTAATGCTTGCTTACCTCTGCTTTGTCTGCTGAAAAAAATGCGCTGATTGTAGGATTGAAACCCTACCAGACTCACACAGAGCTAATTTTAACAGAATAAGACCAACCTTATCTCCAAAACATTCCTTGGGCACAATGAAAATTTCTAAGCAGATAGACTAGTAAGTATAAAAGTTATTAGTTCATCACAACCCTAAGTGGAGACATGTGTTAATGATTCTTTTTTCCTGTTCAAGTTACCCAAACATGAAGAGGAAGAAGAAGAAGGAGGAGGGGGAAAAGGAGGGGGAGGAGGAGAATGCGGGAGGAGGAGGAGAGAAAGAAGAAGAAGAAAAAAAAAAAAAACCTCAAGTAGAATGAAGAAGAAACCAACTAATGGAAACATGATATATGTTCATTTTCTTAGTGTTTTACACTGAATAGAGAAATTACCAATTGTTTCTGTATTGGGGAGCAGTGTGTCGTATTGGTTAGGCATATTTATTGGCTGTGAGAATCAGGCAACTCATGCAGTCTCACAAGATCTCAGTTTCCTCATCTTTAAAATGTTAATAGTAGTAATAATAATAATTAATAATAGTAAAATTCCCATAATCATTTAGGGCATGAACACAATACCCTAGCATTCAACACAGTGAGGGATAAATGGTAAGCCCTAACAAATTAGTCACAGGAGCATTATTTTATGGCTTATCATCTCCAGAATATGCATAGAAGATACTAAACTTGAGCTCCTATTAACTGAAGTATCAGTACAGAGTTATTCCATGATTCCAACAAGTTATTCACAGGCATAGAAACACCAATGAAAATTACAATCAATATTAAATATTTGCTGTCTTTCCAAAAACTATTAAGGGGGAAAGGGCCACGCAGTTATATGTCACCCTGGGGGTCAACTTCCACTATCTTTATGGAAGGTAAGAAATGGAAAAGGTTTCTAGGATTTTCCCCCATGGGAAAAAAAACAAAAAGGAATTTCCGTAGAAATGATTTTTCTGGCATTTCTGTTATAATATAAGATAATGACATCTGAGAATTTTATATTCCAAGATAGAAAACTCCATGATAAATGGAAATTAAAAAGTGAGGATTTCTTGATTCTTATTACTGAAGCCAGACTGCCCAGTACAAGCCACTGTGGCATATGGTAATTCATTTAGCTCTCTGTTCCTACAGCTTCAGCACCACAAGAAATAAGTGTTTCCAACACTGCAGCACCCACCCTTGCCACATGTATGGTAGTACCTGTGAGCAGGAATCTAGGAATAATGAAAAATGCTGATGCTAGATTTAGGGCTTAGGTTCCCGCCCTCAAAATAACATTCTCTTACTGCGAAGGCATGAGAAAATCCAGTCAAAACAGCTTATTCACAAAGGCAGAGGGCACGTAAACCATGTCCGCTAAACTCAGATGGTTTCACCACTGCCCTAAAAAGGAAACACACCTACAGTCAAGAGATCTCAGTCCAAGAATGGTTTTCCACATTTCCTATGGGAACCCAAAGGAAGTTTCTTTACAAAACTCGTATTATTTTTTCTAAATCCAGGGAATTTGGCATGTCATCTGATAGGGATTGAAGGTAAGCTGCCTAGCACCACATATGTTGAATGCTTTTATTCCTTGGCAGAGTTTCATGTTAATGATTCTAGGAGCTCCACTTCATGGCGTTTCCCTGCTTCTTCCAGACTGTCAATCACCAGGCCACCAAAGATCACACGCTTCGATGATACCACAGATCAACAAAACTGCCATGTTTTGTGAGACTCTCTACTGGGAAGTATATTTTGGAGTAAGAATATCTACCAACAGACCAAGAAAAAAAGACAGTGAACTTATCTTCATTTATAACACATTACATCAGCACAAAAGGTATTTCATTAACCAAAACTCCCTGTGCTGTTCCTTTTAAGGTTCTCTAGAGCCAGACAGTCTGCTTTTTTATTCTAGGATCTTACCTAATAATTCCACATCCAAAGTGCTCTCGATGGTAAAGAATGCATTTTCCTATGGCCAGTTTAGGAGTGAATCATATCAGCCAAGTCTTTACTGATTTGAACTAAAGAAAATCTTCCATTTGGCACAGAAAAAAAAATGATTCTTCTGAAAAATTAATGACCATCAAAATTCAGTCATAGAATTTCCACAGTTTTCATATATATAAATGTATATGTGTGTATATACACATAAATATGTATGTATATATAGTTGTACATATGCATATATATATAGTAGACAATTATATAATTATGACATCCTAATCTCAAGTAGAGAGAAAAAGAAGGAAGGGAGAAAGAAATGAAGAAGAAAGGAAGGAAAGAAGTATAGGAAGGAGGGAGGAAGTTTAAGTATTTAAATGTTGGTATAAAATCCATTCAAATCTCAATCAAATAACCATGTATTCTCTGCTCATTCAACCTATATTTAATTAATGAATGAGCAAATGGTTGAAACATTTCAAATTATGATCAGCAATATTAGTAGCAATTGTAGCAGTCATAATAATAACCAACACCTTTTTAGTGCATGCATTAGCCAGGCACTCTCCGAAGCATTTTACATCTATTAATTCATTTAATCTCAGAGTAACCCTAAGAGGTTGGGTACTATTTTCATCTATATTTTACACATAAGAAAACTAAGAAACATATTTTAAGTAACTGGCTCAAGACTTCATGACCAGCAAGTAGCAGAGCAAGATTTGGACCCCAGGCTCTCTAGTTCCAGAGTCCATATTCTAACTCCTAACTGTTTTCTGAAAACTTGATTCTAATTGACTTAAACAAACAAACAAAAAATAAATAAAAGCATTGGAATTCAGAGGGTGGTATAATCAGTGATCAATACTTTTACTTCAATAATATCTAAGTTCTTTTGATCTATCTGTTCTACAACATGCATTGCTGCTCCTTCCAAAGTAATTTCCTTTTGTGGATACAAGTTGTCCTTTTTGCACTTGGAAGAAGAGAAGTGGGATGGGAAGGAACCGTAGGTCTCAATATTATTGAAATATAAATCTGCACTCCAGTTTCATTGAGCCAACTTAGGACACATACCCAATCCTAAATCATAACAGCCAATGACACAAACTGAGAATCAAGTGAGTTATCTGTGACAGAATGACATTCAAGAGTCAACCAGATTGTCCACTATAGTATTCTGCTTAGAAATGGATATGGCGGAATCCTACAGAGAGACCAATTTTTATACTCTGTTTTCAGAACAACTCATAATGACTTCATCATAAACTTTATGAATTAGCACACTTCTAGGTTAACCTCCAGTTCTAGCATTCTATGATCTTATGAATTATTCAATTTTCATTAACATTTCTCAGAAGGAAAAATACTCCTAGAGAAATATTTTTATATACCAAAACTTTCTTATGCACAATTAAGCTTGTATCACTTGCCATGTTGATGACTTAGAAGGAAAAATGTGATGAAATAAAGAGAAACATGCGTCATTGACTTTGCTCTCTTTTGCTCTCTTAGGAACCCCATCATACTATGATCTGCCCAGTTTTGTCCACATGATAAGCACAGGAATGGACTTGAGATGAGACTGATGTGTGGCCTGCTAACAGATGTTATACCAAAGAAACTGATCTTTGATTCAGTTGGTCTTATGGAGAACACTCAGGAAGTTACCCAGGTTGTTTTGTACGGTGAGCTGGCACTCAGGCCAACTAAGTCACCATATCACCAGCAAAGGACATGAGAATACAACTGCACCCCAGTGTGAGAGAGGGGCACATCTCACCTATGCAAGAACTTTAACTCCATGCAGGTGGTCTCCGCAGCTTTGTTGTGTTCCTATAGCAACCTAGGACTTCGTAAGCCTTCACCTAGGAGCACAGTTGCCTCTCTCCTGCTTTTGTAACAATCTTCAGTTTCCATATCCTTTGCCATTAAAGAAACATTGTATTCAATAACTGTGTCTATCAGCCTCTTACCATCAATCACATCACTGTCCCATAGAGACACTCATGCAGTTACACAGGAAATTGAACAAGAGCAGTCTGAGAGTCAATCATTTTCTGCAGTTTCTATGTATTGAACCTAGAAATGGCTGAAAGGCAATTTTTCTGAGGTGTCCTATATGGTTCTGCTGGCATCCGGGAACACCCTGAAATGACTGAAGAGATTCACTTAAATTAACTGTCCAATGGGTTGATGAGAATACCTCTCTGCCTTGGCAGTCAAAGTAATTCTCTCTTGAACTGAATTCTTTAGAACCTACTCAAAAGAGTAGTTCACAGACCAGCAGCAGCCACTGGAATCCAGCATCCAGTGTTCTACCCCAGACATACCAATTCAGAACCTGAATCTAACAAGACCTCCAAGTGTCTCCTTACATACATTAATGTTTAGGCACTTACCACTGCTTTCAAAGACTGCCTTCTTTGGCTTGCAATAATTAATTCCCTCCCACTGCATCATTAAATAGGAAAAGCATGATGGATCAGTCACATATCCACCCTGGACCTATATCTTCAGAATAATGTAGTGAATGAGACATATACACAAATGATACACCCTGTAAGGACAAGTGGACCTCTGGAATTCTAGCTACTTGCTCCTTAGGAATCAGTGAACTAATTATTATGTGAATAATAAAACTAAAGTCTAAAATGTTTTCCTAAAAAACTATATGAAACACAAGGCAATCTAATTTAACTAAATAGAACTATTTCCTTCTGTACAGAGGCTTGACAAGACATCACTTCCATTCTCGGGGCGCCTGGGTGGCTCAGTGGGTTAAAGCCTCTGCCTTCAGCTCAGGTCATGACCCCAGGGTCCTGGGATCGAGTCCTGCATTAGGCTTTCTGCTCAGCAGGAAGCCTGCTTCCTCCTCTCTGTCTGCCTCTCTGCCTACTTGTGATCTCTGTCTGTCAAATAAATAAATAAAATCTTTTTTTTAAAAAAAAGACATCACCTCCATTCTCAAACTTGTGAAGGCTGGTCACATGAGAAGGTACAAACTCAATAGAAGACAAAAAAGCAGATATAGTATAAAAAGAAAGATGCAACCAAGAGGCAAACTTCAGTTTCATTTAAGGAAGAAGTCCTTGATAGTAAGAACTATCCATGGTATTGAATATGCAGCTCTGAACATTGTTACCCAGACTGCATTGAGAATAAAATCCAGTTTCGGATCATGGCCTACATGTCAGGCTTATGCACCTTCGACTCTTCTCCTCCTTATTCACTGCATTTGTCTTGCATCATACTAGCTTTGTTCTTTCTCTAACCAATTTCCCTCAGTAATTGAGATCAATTAAACCAGCCGGTAGGATATTCCATTCTTTGTCAAAATGGCAAGCCCCAACTTTTTTCTTTAATGATAGGATTTTTAAAAGATTTTTTAATTTATTGATTTGATAAGCAGAGATCACAAGTAGGCAGAGAGGCAGGCAGAGTGAGAGCGGGCAGGAGGCTCCCTGCTGAGCAGAGAGCCCAATGCGGGACTCCATCCCAGAGTCCTGGGATCATGACCCGAGCCAAAAGCAGAGGCTCTAACCCACTGAGCCACCCAGGTGTCCCCAGTCCCAACTTCTTAATTCAGTGACACCTACACTATATCTCCATGTGGAAGTACTCCTCTCTTGAGAATAAAAACCATCAAAATTACAGATCTTAGCATTCTAGGGATGGGAAATTAAAATTCGGCAAAAGGATTATCAAGAATAATAATGAGAAGAACCCTTCCTGCCATATATTGATCACTGATTTTGCCCTCTAAGAAAGAACCCCAATGTGTTGCCTCTTGTTGGAAAATTAACTCCATCTTCGATTGCTCATTCTCCATTCTATAATGCCAGTTGTTTCTGGGTATTGGAGTATATGATAAGTCTTTGATAGTGGAGCTAATCTCTTTTCCCACCAGAATGAACCTCACTCCACAAGTGACTGAGCCCATGTGGCTGGGTATCGCTATTCCAATTACACTTTTAGCAACTGGAGAAATAATCCCAGGAGGGCTCAGTTTTTCACTTGGCCAATTATGAAACACAACTTGGGCCACAATTTCATTTATTACTTGAAACCACAAACCTCCAGTTGACTCATGGCCACTGAATTGTTTTGTGTCCCCAGGAATTAGCATCAATTCAGAGCCAGCATCTTATTACTCTGTTGTCTGACTATTTCTCTCCCTGTGGCCCCCTTTCCCATGATCCCTCTGGTAAGTAGAAGAATTAAGTGAATACTTGGAAATGATAATACAAACTTACCAAACTCCATTGTCTCCTTTATTTTTATTCATAATATTCATCACTACATGAAATTACATCAGTATTTATTTGATTATTTGGTTATTGTTTATCTCCTATCTTCCTGATTAAAATATAAGCTCCATGAGGACTGGATATTGCATTCATTGTTACATCCCCAGGACTTAGAACAGTGGCTGATGCTTCATCAGCACTTAGTAAGTATTTGTTTAATTAATGAACATTTCTAGAAGGCAGTTTAGCAATGTGTATCAAAAGCTTTAAAAATATGGAAAGCCTAGAGCCTAGAAATTTAACCTCTGGAAATTTATCTTTAAAATATACTTAAATCTGAATAACACTCAGTATTTAAAGAACTCTTCAGGGGCGCCTGGGTGGCTCAGTTGGTTAAGCCGCTGCCTTCGGCTCGGGTCATGATCTCAGGGTCCTGGGATCGAGTCCCGCATCGGGCTCTCTGCTCAGCAGGGAGCCTGCTTCCTTCTCTCTCTCTCTCTCTCTCTCTCTGCCTGCCTCTCAGTGTACTTGTAATTTCTCTCTGTCAAATAAATAAATAAAATCTTTAAAAAAAAAAAAAAAGAACTGTTCATTTATAGCATAAAAGTTGAACAAATTGAAATAACCTAAACATACAATTGGAGATTATTCACTCATTCAGTCAATAAATCCTCCTATAAAATACCAAGCACAGGGCTGAGTGATAAGGACAACCATAGTTAACAGGAATAAGATGATCCCTCAAGGGTTCCAAAGAAATATAGAGAGACTTCTGGTTTGTTTGTTTGTTTGGTTGGTTGTTTTTTTTGTGGTCATGGAGCAAACAATGAATGTTAGCTTATGGATACTCCAACTAATAATAGCAATAATAATGAGGGTACTTTACATTCGCATAGCACTTCTAACTTTTCGAAGTAATTCTCCAGCTATTATATTTCTTAAAATTAGGTCATATTAAACTGCACTTGAACTTCATTATTAGAGCTTTTCTGTGAAGAGAGTTGAGAGACTGTTGGCCCTTTTACGTTAATTATGGACATATAAGATGAATTAATCAGATTCTACGGTATTTGCTATTAGGGTCACTTGTGTGTGGGGGGGAAGCCATTCTCTGCAGGGTATGGAGTAGGATGTAGCAGAGAGGATTATGCAAAAACAAAAGTTCTTAAAATGATTTCAGTTTCAAGTAGACCCTAAACCTATTGTCTTGATGAAGCATCATTAATAGTCTATAAGAATACCACTATGTTGCAGAATCAAGTTAATTAGCAAAGGTAGATTTACAGTGAAGCTCCAGGGCCCCTCGCTAGCATAGGCCCCACCCAAAGCTCTGGGAGGAAACAATAAAGTAATTCATGGCCATATGTTTTTGTAAAATTGCCCCAAAAAAAGAAAATTTAGCTCAATCAGTTTAGACTTTTTCCACCAAACTTTCTCTCTTTCACATTTTTCTTTTGTCAGATTGTGCTAGAGTGGCTGGAGGAAGGGCTCTCCGTAGGATATGCAATGCCCCAGGCAATTATTTTTGTGGGGCTCCTATCAATATAAACACTTTTATTAAAATATATTGTAAAATCCGGGGGTGTATGTGAGATAAAATCAGAGCAGTGAGAACAAGGACTAGTGAGGGGCAATACATAGGCCTACACCCAGAGCTCAAGCCAAATAGTTAACAGGGGACCATCAGCTAGCTCGGAGCTCCAAACTCATCCTGTGTCAGAAGTGAGTGACAGTCACCTTAAATCAGTCTGTTAGTGTTCTTCTGATGGCCCACATCCCATGATCCTATTAAAAAAAATTCCCTACTGGCTAGCGAGTGCAACTCACCCACCCAGCCACTCTAAAACTGTATCCCACAGACCTTTGGGGAATCACACCCACCCTGTATATGAGAAGATGGGCAGAGAGTATCCCAAGAGTTAAAATGAGGACCAGGGCCCATGCAGGCTGAGATCCAGTGTCATGATGCCCCTGGATCCTGCCCTTGGGTATCCGGGATGCAGATGATACTACCAGTCCCAGCCACTTTCAGGAACCAGAGAAAATCTGAGGAAGGCACTCCAAAGTACATGGCCCCTCAGCACATGTGCCCACCCACGATAGAGGCTTTGCTCACTAGAGTCTAAGGGTAAATATTGCTCACAGGCATTTTAAATATGTAGTTAAGCAGATGTTGATTTAAAGGAACTACTTGGATAGTTTAGTGAAATACACTTATTGACTTGCCAGTGTTTCCATGTGTAATTAAATTATTGCTAGCGACCCAAATGCAGAAATGGCTTCCAGGAAATACTCCTATTACCCCTGTGCCAATTCACCCTACACAAAGGTGCAGGGCCAGAGGCGGTGCCATGATATGCACTTACACAAGAAAAATGGAGGTAGTAGGTAGGCGCAAGAAACAAAGCTTGAAAGTAGGGAGCCAGAAGCTTGTCTGTGGAAAAAAATTTTCAATCACACAGTTCATATATAAGGGGAGTATATAGAAATTTCCTTAACTTTGACAATAATCTTAATAACTTACATATAATTATCAGTAACAAAGTGTGACACCAAGAAGCTTCTAAATCGTTAGCATTAAACATGCTGAAGGAGAAACTGGATTATCATTCCATTTTCTATACAGGAAATGTTATAAAATCATTACCACCAGACAATAACAAGATGGCCAAAGAGTATGCAACCAAAAATGTAGGAAAATGTAATCTAGAGGGCTGTTAGTTTACTAATAGATCAGCAATGTTTCTGGATGTGATTTTTTTTTATGGCAGTTAACTTTTAAAATATGTAACTCGCTGTGATTTCATTTCTCATTCTAAATAAATTTTAATTTTCATATCTAATTTTGTATTCATTGTTTTAAAAAGGTCCCCCAAATTGTATAAGCTTCCAGGTTCACAAAACCTAGATCTATCCCTGTTTATAGGGTTATATCTTACATACATTAAAATAGCTGACTTATCAATTGAAACTTGCCATGGGCTATAAAAAGAGACATGTGGATTTATGAGTTCCTCTGGGTAGGAACTAGAGCATTTACTCCCCAGAAGGAGCCATTCACACATAGAATCAAATAAATGCATATATTCTTATCAAATGAGACTTTCACCAGATGTAAACATGCACATAAATAACCCCAACCTCTTCATTCTGACTGTTAGAAGACAGGATCATATCGTGCCTGGCAAAGTTCCTGTTTCTGAGAATTCATTTAATTCCTAAGCAAGGTTTACATTAATTTCATCTTTGTTTTCCTACCAGCTCCTACTTTCATGACATTCTCTTGGGAGAAGCTCCTAGAGCATTGAGGGCTGTTATGGCCAGCTGTGCGGGGCTGGGCTAAGGGCCAATGTGTGTAAATATGTGGAAGGCCATTGGGTCAGCAGATCCTGGTGGGTTCGGCTCAGGCTGCATCCTCGGAGGGGCGGTTCTACACTTCATCACTGGAGAAACTGACTCCCACAGCCACATATGCTACATGTGACCCAAAACACACCATAGTGGAATTCGAGCCCTTGAGTTTAGGGTGGTCACTTTCAGAGCAGCAGATGGAAAAAAAAAGCAGGATCCCAGTGGGAGATATTAGAAAGCTGGAACACTTTAGAGCTAATCTTCTATAATCTGATTTTAAAGCAGTTTCCATGGGACAAGGCAGGAGTAAGACAAGGTGCATCCTGTTACACTCGATATGTAAGGAAAGGATTAAACCAGTTACTTACTCTAAATTTAGCTTCCACAATTAAACACGCTCTGATCCTCTGAATTTGTGCTGGTCAGGGTAATTAACAGGAACTTCCAGAACAAAGCCAGAAACAAAATCTCAGTGGCTTAATAAAATAAAAATTTATTTCTGACCTACACAAAGTCCAGTATGAATGTCAGTGTGACTCTCCACATAGTGACTCAGGCTGCTTCAATCACGTCCACCAAATTGCTGCCCTGGTGGCGGACACCTGGCAATGGAGGGTAGAGAAAATGGAGGACCCAGCAGAATTTTGACATGCCCCAGGACTGGAGGTGGAGTTTATCCTTTCTGCCCCCAGTGCACTGGCCAGGATTCAGTCATATAGATTCATTTAGTGGATGAACAGCCTGGGAGATATCACTTCATATCACTGTACGAAGAAATGAAAGCAAATGGTTTTGGTGTCACCAAAACCCAGCTAAACATGGAGAGTTCATGCCGGCTCTCCGTACACCCAAAAACCCGTCGGCGTGCTGAGAAGACGTGAGACACCTTACCTGTTGCTGGCGAGTATATATTTGATTGTATGCTTTAAATTAATATGGAAAGGTTAGAATCTGTCTTGTATGATTCTTCTTGTGTCTGAGAAAATCAATTGACCGTGTCTTTTATTTGGTGTTAGGCTGACATTTGCTACGTAGATTGAAGCTGAGAGAGTAAATATTGAAAAGTCAGAAATGCCCTCTTTCATCAATGCACCATCTCTTCTAGGCTTCCCAAGTATCTCAGTGGAACTCTCTGGCCCTTAATATGTTTTATTTCAGGCCACCTGCCATCCTGGAGTTTTGCAAGTCACTTCCAGTTAATTTAATAAACTAATTTGAACTGAGAAGTTAGGCTGGTTAATAATGACTTCAGATATTATCACCTCCCTGTTCTGATCTGCATTTTAACCAGCACTCTTCAATGCCTTAATCAATGCTTCTTCATTTTGAGCATTTCCTCAATTATGTTTCATTGAAAATCAGCCTCTTGAAGTGTTAGTAAGGCATAAATGGGTAACTCTCTTTTAGCCAAGTTTAGATGTCCTCAAGTGGCGATGTGTTATAGCTCTTCTTGGAGATTCACAATTTACCTGAGAATATTACAATATTACTGAGAAAATGCAATGAAGACATTAGTCTTCTTTGTTTATTCCATCCAGTTCTCCCAAAATTTTTCAACCCTAGAAATTTTTTTTTTTTTTTAAGATTTTGTTTATTTGACAGAGAGGTCACAAGTAGGCAGAGAGACAGGCAGAGGGAGAGGGAAGCAGACTCCCTGCTGCGCAGAGAGCCTGATGCAGGACTCCATCCCAGGACCCTGAGATCATGACTTGAGCTGAAGGCAAAGGCTTAATCGACTGAGCCACCCAGGCGCTCCCTAGAATTGTTATTCATTTGTTAGTTTTCTGGTTTTGGGTTTTATTGTTTCTTTTAGTTTTTGCATAATTCATACACAAGTCATGCTATATATCAAATGAAGAAATTTAAAGCCCAACAGAGGGCCAGTAAGGGTAATAGTAAAGGCAGGGAATTTTCTTAAGGCCTCATGAGCCATCCCCGCTGTTTGTGGGGCTGTGACTGGCTTCAGCTTCTCATTCTTTCCATGGCCCAATGTCATGTGTATTTGTTGAGCATCGAATTCTGTGTTTTTTCAATCAAAATCAAGGTACCCCTAGTGATTTATCACATATATATATATATATATATATATATATATATGAATCCAAATAATCAGTTCCTTCATAGGAATTCCAATCTCTCCCATTTAAATTAAAGTAAATCCACAGACAGTATCACTGTTTTCTTTCGTCTGCTCCACATTAAAAAAAAAAAAAAAAAACTTAAATCAAATTTTTAATTTTTCCACTTTGGGCTTTGCACTTAAAGAGAAAAGAAGAACTTTGTTCTCTCACAGAGAAAAGGACTTCTAGAGAAAAATAAACCAAATAAACCCAATGAGCCCCCTACCAGCAGTCCCTGACTCTTCCAGCTTTTACCCACTGGGGAAAAAAAATAAACTTTCCATTTGACTCTCCCTTGCTGACAGTCTTCCAACTGCATCACAAATTGAACTTTAAAATAAATAAACGAATAAAACCAGCTGCTATGGGAAGGGAAATGCAGAGACAGATGAGTAGGACCTTTATGAGATAGGAAACCTCAGTATTCACTGTTCTGAAAACATCCAACTCAGGGTTTTTGACATGGGCCTAATATAAATGGAGAAATAAGGGGGTTTTCAGCAGTACAGACTGAAGACCACATGTAAATAAACACTTAAGGTTTTGTGTAGATGATTCACCCAAACTAGACAGTAAGAAGGCATTTAAGGCAAACCTGACCAACTCCTTCCCATTCCAGCTCCTACTAAGAATCTACAAATATCAACCATTAGACAGCAAAAGACAGCACTGGCTATTGGAGTTATTGAAATGACTGCGAAGGGTCGCCTGTGTGCAGATGAGTCACAGCTCCTCACCTATAGCTGCTTCCCATCCATCAGACATGATGCCTCCAGCCAGATGAGGTTTGCAAAGAAAGCTAGTGCCTCTCCCCCATGTCTCTCTGTTCACTCAAGGTATAGATATATATCCCTTCTCTCCAAGTGAGCTGTAAACTCGCTAGCAACTGGGAGCATCTTTTAGACTATGACTTTATAGCCTTCACAATGTTTGGAACACAGCTTTAGACTTCACAGACAGGTAGTGGGGATAGGTACAGATGGATCTCAAATCATGACTTGCAGGGTTTTGTTTTATTATTTCTTAAACATGTAACCTAAAGCAACTTACACCTTCTCTGCCCCTCAGTTTCTTCATCAGTATAGTTGATATAATAATAATTAAAAAATTACTGCTTCCTCAGAAAGAATGGGATACAGAGTAGAGGGTGGGCTGTGGATGGCTGCCATTCAGGATTGAGAAGTTCCTCTTTTCGACTTCAGCAACTCTGCTTTCATCTATCTACATACTGGAATTTCATGTAAAATGGAATTTCATTTAAAGAAAGGATTGTGATGCTTTGGAATATTTGGAAAAGAGTGTTGTGTGAGAATGTGATTAATAAATTGTAAAGCAGTGTCACTTATTTTTACAGCATTTTCTTAGGGTGTAATTTGCATAAAGGAAATGTATACATCTCAAGTGTACATTCAAGGAGTTTATTTTTTAATATGTGTGTATACACATGTATATACTATCCAGATAAAGCTGGTAAACATTTGTTCACCCAGGGAGTTCCTGCATTCTAGTCTCTGTTCATTAGCCCCCTCCCATAGGCACAGACATGTCCCCAACAACCACTCATCTGATTTCTGTAACCTATTTTAGAACTTCATAAAAATGTAATCATATAGTATCGGCCGTTCTGTATCTGCCTTCTTTTCTCTCAACACAACACCTAGGACCCTCATCCATATTGTTATACATAACCAAAGCTAATTTTTCCCAATGCTGCATAGGTTTCCATTGTATGAATTTTTCCCAATT
This sequence comes from Mustela nigripes, assembly GCF_022355385.1. Classification (NCBI taxonomy): domain Eukaryota; kingdom Metazoa; phylum Chordata; class Mammalia; order Carnivora; family Mustelidae; genus Mustela; species Mustela nigripes. The sequence continues at coordinate 29,630,696 of NC_081559.1, read as the reverse complement.
TGTGTATCTGTTGTATGGAGCTGTTTGTGGTTTGGAACTATTATGAATAAAGCTGCTGTCAATATTTGTGTCTAAGTCCCTCTGTGGTCATCTGTTTTTATGTCTCTTGGATGAATATTTAGGAATAGAACTGCTAGGTTATAGTGTACCTACATGTTTACCCTTACGGTAAACTGTCAATTTCCCCAGTTGGTTCCACCATTTTATATTCCTATCAGCTAAGTATGAGTTCTAATTGTTCACTGGCATTTGGTTGCATCAGGATTTTAAGTTTTAACAACAGCAGTGTGTTCAAAATATTTCATGGCTTTAATTTGCATTTCCTTGGTGTTAAATACATACTTAAATGCATTTTTGCATTCTAATATATTTTTATAGGAGTGTTGTACAAGTTTTTGCCGATTTAAAAAAAATTGCAGTATTTGTGGGATGCCTGGGTGGTGCAGTTGGTTGGGCATCTGCCTTTGGCTCAAGTCATCAGCCCAGGGTCCAGGAGCATCAGGCTCCTGCTCAGTGGGGAGCCTGCTTCTTCCTCTGCCTGCCACTCCCCCTGCTTGTGCCTTCACTCACTTGCTCTCTCTCCCTCCCCCCCCCCACCTCTGACAAATAAATAAATAAAATCTTTTTAAAAATTGTGTGATTTGTATTTTTATCACTGGTTTCTAAGGGTTCTTTATATTCTAAATAACAGTCCTTTGTTAGATAGATGTGTTATGAGTATTTTCTCCCTATTGTGGCTTTTCACTTTTTTAATACTGTCTTTGAAGAACAGAACGTTTTTTAATTTTTATGAAAGCTCACTTAAAAATTCTTTGCCTATATAAGGTCTTAAAGATATTTTCTTCTTTCTTCTAGAAGCTTTACAAATTTAGCTTCCACATCTTGGGCTATCATCAAAAGTGTATATTTTTATTCATTAGTTTCTTACTTGATCTTAACTAAGATGTTTGAGGTTACAAAATACCACAGACAACTTGATTTAAGACTTAGAATCTTGATTGAGATATCAATAAAGAGTATATTGAGTCTAATCTCACTGTGTCTGTCTATGCAAGCAGGCTGTAAAAGAACTGGAAGGAGAACCCTTTAGACAGTGAAAAAGGGCACCGTCCATAATAAAGACAGACAAGAGGCATGAACCAGGACTGTTTCTGGCAAACCCAAACATGTCGTCCCTCTAAATTCAAATCTTCTGACATTGCATTAAGGATCATCCTTGGATATTTCCCATTAACAATGACTTCGGTTAACAAAGGTCTATTTCTGTAGCATACCTAAGAAAACAGTATTGAGGTGTCAAAAACAGTTGACTGAACTCGTCAGGGTTGTCTCTCAAGAGAGGGCGAGTGGGCCTCAGATGTTTCAAAATCAAGACTTGTAACTTTTGCATCCTTCAAGACTGACCACTGAAATGGAACAAAGAATTTTCAACCCTGGTGTTCTGTAACTCCTTTGGGGAGCTCTCCTAAAAAGATATATTGTTCCTGCTCCAGTTTGCATCACCATTTGGTTTAATTATTATTCGTAATTGGGAAATAATTAGATAAAATGATGATGTAAACCCCAGTGGAAAATAGACATCTCTTAAGAACTCTAATGTTTTCTGTCACTTAAAAGGAAGGGGATATGACTTACTAGAGGAAAAAACTAATTAGAAAAGCAGACATATCTTCTCCCTCTCCTCATATTTCAGGCATGCTGGCAAGTGCTCAAAAATGATCAGAGAGTGGCCTATTTCTCAAGGACCCCAGGAGAGCATGATAATTTAAATCATCATCTCAGGAAAGTGCCTTGAGCACTTGTCTTTGCCGTTTTATGATCTTCAGTCAGGAGAGAGAGTTTGGCTCTCCAGACTGGCATGGCCATGCAAACTATGGGTCGAAGGAAAACCGAGGTCATACCCACACCAAAGTGAATGCAGGCAAGTTAGAATCCCTGCCAAGAGAAACACATTTAAGCAAAGTGAGGAGCCAGAAATGTTTAAAACAATACTGTCCCCCAGCAAAATGAAAACAAGACTTTTATCCCGGGACACCAATCGGCTTTCAGAGAAGTTTGACAATACAAGGAGATGAGAGCAAAGGGATTAGATATTCAGATGTGGGCCTAGCAACTTCAAACTCTTCAGTAAACTTAAAACTCTGTTTGGAATTAGATCCTTTTATTTAAAAGTTGGATTAACAATAACAGAAACAAAAATCAGTTAACTGCTCAAGAAAAAAATATTTTCATCCAAAAAAAGGCAATTTCATAAAAATGACATCCTGATGAAAGTCCTATTTAAATAACCCCAGTTTGAAAATGCAAATGTTTATTAATAAATCATAACATGGTCATTAGAAGATGAAAAACAGGAAGGTCTGAAAATAAAGAAGTAGGACTGAAAATATACCAAAATGTTCTAAATGCTTTCTCCCAGCTGGTCCAGTTCAACTTGTACCCTTTGACAATTAGAAAGTCAGTCTAGCTCTCTGAGTCTCAGTTCTTGGCTATAAATCAGAAAGTTTGTTCATGGTCTTAGACCAGCCTCTCTCTAGCAAAAAGCAGTAACATCAACATATCCAGGCACAAAAATTAAGCCCAAGTTAATGAGTTCTAAGAACTTCAAGTACAACCTGACTCTGAAAAGATGTTCTTTTTACCTTATTTTCCCCTCATTTCTCCACTTATGAAAACAATAACTCCCAGACTTGTTCCAAGTTTCATCAGAACCTTTGAGTATGTAGGACGTAGGCATACTCAAAACTGTACTTTTCAAACTGTTCAAAACTAAGTAGTGAAAAACCATGAAAGAAAGGTCTCCTGTGATTGGTAGTGGGACACATAGACCAGTGAAAACTGTGGAAGAGATCAGCTACTGTGAAGAAAGGCTTATTTTGAGAAGGTATGACTCTAGCCAAGTGTTGGAGGAGCACCTAGGTTCTGAAGGAATAGGGTACTCTTGGCAAAGGAACCTAGATATGCACAAAAGCAATACGTGCAAGAGGGCAAGAGGGGAGGCTGATCAAAGCAATGTACTAGTTTGGTAGAGAATTTGAGTTGAGAATACAAAGAGAGCCCAGGGGACCAGAGAGTGAGGTGCCTTCTATATCACACAATACATGAGCTTTCACTAACTGGTGATGACTCTTTGGAAAATCAAAGGACTGTCACATCACAATAAGCACAAGTCCTGTCCTGCAAGGGTGCCTACTAGAACATCCACATCTGTTGGGTTTTTGAAGAAAAGATCAAAGGGAGTGGATTGGGAAGGAGGGAACAAAGTTATGATTATTAGGAGCTTTATGTGAATGGTTAAGAGTCAAATCAGAGTCACTGGACCAGATTTTCCCAATTAATTCAGACTTACCGATCATATCAGAGGTCATCTTTAACAAGGTGAATAAACCTAATCCTTGCTTCTTCTTCACATTACCTACTTGACCTCTCTAGTGGTCCCTGTTTTGATTGATGTGACTTTGAAATCTATGATCTAGTTCTCTTCCCATCACTTTTTTTTTTTCCATCACTTTTTTTTCTAGAAGAATGACTCTTTAAAAAAAAGTACCCTGATGGGTAGTATTTGCCAATGTGCATGGTGTAAATTTTCCTACCATGGCTAATTTTAAGCTTCCAATATGTGGGACTTGTTCCAAGGTTTGTGAGAAAGTAAAGTTGGAGGAAAATGCATAAAATCCACCCTTGCAAACTGGAAGAAATCAGCCACAGCAAAGCATTGCACCAACTCCTAATTTTTCCAACTTTGAAATGGATCTTCTACCCTATCTTCTTGGCTTCTGACTCCTTGACCATCCCAGTTAACTTGCCTGTCTTCCTGTGAGATTTCCTGGGTTGCTTCCTCTCCTCCCAGAAAACATCAGTGAGTCTGGAAACAAGAAACTCACAATGACCCATTTACTCCCTACTTTCACATCTTTACCGGTCGCAAGAACAATGGGAAATGAAAAAGTAAGTCAATTTAAAGTCCATCTACTCCTTCTAAATTAACAGTAAAAAACCTTGTTCAGCTAAGTGTGGGTTAACATGATTAGGTTCAAAACAGAAAATAGTTTGTTGTCTTTTACAAATCATACCAGATGTGATAAATTGACTCAAGAAGTCTCATTTTAAAAATCTCCTTATTCATAAAAACTCTGTTTACTGTGTTGTATGTTTTTGCTCTTTAGTAAAGAATGTTTAGAAACAAATTAGTACAATATTTGGGGTCTTTATTCTCTCCAGTAATCCTTTCATAATTAATGTCATAGATTCTTTCAAAATCAAGGGAAAAAATATTTTAAGAATGTTTTTGTTCTTTCTTTGTTGAAACATGGTTTAATGTTTATTATCATAATTTTGATTGCTATTGCACCACCTCAAGTGCTGTATTTTGTACTTTGTAAGCTATCATTTGGCTCACATTCATGATTTGTGCATTAATACCATTCAAGGTTATGCAATAACAATCAGAAATTATGATAATAAACATTGAACCACATTTCAACAAAATATGATAAACTCATGTGAAGGGTTTTTTTTAATCTTTTCATTAACAAAGCATCTTATGCTTCAGTGACACTTTAATTACCAAGAAATTACCCAAGAAAATATGTAATTATTTCTAGTAATTGACAGTGACTCTATATGTAACACTTCTTTATGTTAAAATAATTGCAAAAATGTGACCTTTTTTTCCCCAGACATGGGGCTTAATTGATTGCATTCTGTTTTTTAGATAAAAAGGCAATAAAAATACCATCAGTAAAGTACATAAGTAACTCCAGTTCAATTGAGGACTGTTTTAGTGACCTCAGGAACAGTTTTTGATAATGACCAGCCTTAATGAAATTATCTTGATAAATTTAGGGGTAATTATTTCAATTTCTCAATTTACCCCAATGTACTTTAGCAGTCTCTTTCCCAGAAAAGCTTTGCCAGTCATTTTTAAAATCTCATGTACATTGCAAAATTACAAAAAAGAACATTCCCTAAGTGGCTATTCAGAAGATCAAAATCCTCTGCTTATGTATGAACATTCATTAAAAGAAAAAGAAAAAGCTCTCCTCTCAAAAACTAAAGCCACTCTTAGGAGAAAATCATTTTGATCCCTTCTAGCTTTAAAATTTCAATACTTTATGATTCTATAAAATCTATTCATAATGTGGACACATTCCTTAAATGAAAAAAACCAATAGTTCAAATGTGTCCATCTCTCTGTTTCCTGTTTTTTCACCTGACGGTTTGGTCTAGTGAGAGCCTTAACTCAAGAACCAGATACACAGTCCCTTCCACAAACCTCTGCTTTTATTATTTTCCCACTGCTTCTTCCCTTCTCTCAGGACAAAACATCTACCAGAGAAGCTTTTGCCATCAAAGGGACACACTGTCCCTTTTAGAACTGACCAACATGGCGAATTTTGTAATCAACAATAATGCACACAACCATGACCCACACAATAACATAACATCAGTGTGGCTTAATTGGAACGAAAATCAATACAGATTTCTACACAAAAGAGAGGGACTGAAATTTTTTAAAAGCCTGGACATTGTAGAACACAGAAATCCACTTGTATGTTTCTAACCTCCTTGTAAAAATCACCTTCAGGGTGTTTCTCCTGCTGAAATTTTAGGAGAATGCATGAAAGTCTAGAAGCACAGAGGTAAAAGTCTAACATTTCCACTATGTGATCTCTGGGAGGAGCAGCACGGGAAGCTATTCTGGAAACTATGGATGCCTAAAGATTAGGTGAAGCCACTTCTTGAAGGGATGGTGGGAAGAAGTAAAGGTTGAGGTAAACACTGGGTCCTTGGTCCCTAGGTATTTTTCACCTAGAACCTCTCTGAATTTATCTAGTGTATATATTGGGTTTTCCAGCTGGTTATAATTCGAAGAAACCCTTCATTTTCTCTCAGTGTGTAGATTAGAAAGTGGTATTTTTGTGAGTACAAATGATTTGCCCTGAGTTGAACACCTGCTCAGTGGCAATGCTAGGCCTAGAGTAGAGCATAAATGACTCTCAGTCCAGTGCTCCTCTTTCTACAAGGAATCTTTCTCTGGATAAAGAAAAGTGCTCCAGTGTTTTGATTGATAGTCTATAGACTGATCTTTAGAGTTATCACCATGTTTCCTCAGGGAGATAAAACTCCACCAGGGAGAGATCTGAGGCAACAAGCATCACTGAACAAAAATATTGGCCCTGAATCGGGACTCAGCTTAATGTAATATGCCGGAGCATGTAATATAATCCTCTCTCTCTTCATCCAGGCTCCAGACAATTAGCCAGCCATGCCCTTGGGAGAACGTTATTCAGCATACGGATGCCTGGATACAGAGCTGGGCTTACCACTCATTATGTAGACATTCACTACTTATTGGCTGAAATCATCAGCACGACCTCTTCAACACAATGGATTGAACCAGGAGGACAACAATGCCTTTTCCTTCAGTGTACACTCTGGTCCAATCTCCTATATATTCTCTGTGGCTCCTTTCCTCCTACCCCCTTGGGTGCCGATTTCATCGTCAATGGAATGGGAAGCCTGAAAGCATAGTGCTTTTGGGATAATTTTTCCTGTGTTTGTTTTCCACTTGCCTTGATAAATTTTAAGTTTGACAGCAAGAAAAGGCTTTCTATTTTTCTATGAGCCAGAGAGGGTCTCATCACTCAACAAATCCCGTGAGCTTTTACTTTCTCAGCACTGTGTCCTTCTTCTGACCTTAAACTTTCTCACTGCCTGGAAAGAAAGCTTTTCATGAGAATTCACAAAGCCCTGCAAGCTGAATTTGACAATGAGACAGGCAATGAACAGGGCAGATTATCGTCAGAGGAAACTACAAACTTCCTCATCAAAAATCATTTGTTTAACATAAAACCCAGGAGTCTACTGCAAGTTAACTGCCGTACCTCCAGCAGCTTATAATTTCTTAGCAACACAGGATAACAGTGGCACTCACAGAAGCAAATGATTTTATTTCTCTTTGCATTAGACCCATTCTCCCCTTGTTTCAACATGGAAGGATCTTCAGTTTCTTTCAGTCCAGCCTCCAGGAGAGCCCATTAGCCCAAGCTGAAACACTGCATCCCCTCTGATCTTTCTGGTTAGAATTCCATTTGAGACCCTGACCCTAAGAGGAGCACAAAAGGAAAGGGGTGAAGACCAGCATCAAGGAGGATAAAACTGAGCTGCCCTGAGCACCCAGGGGTTGATTGAGGTCAGGGTCCTATCTGCTGTTAACTCACTGAGTGACAACGGAAAAGGCACTTAACCTGCTAAGTACAATTCCCTCATTTTAAAACAGCACCAATAACTGTACCACACCCCTTTATAGAATACTTGTGACATTTAACCAAGATAAGGAATCCCCAATGATTGACGCAGTGCTGGCCCAAGTTTGATATTCAGAAAAGGCCACTGACTAATTTTAAGTGTTTTTAATCGTCTTATCAATCCTGTGAAACAAGTATTATTCCCATTTCACAGATGAGCAAAATGAGGCATAGACTGTAACGGAGCTTGTACAAGACCACATAAGCTTTGCTATTCGTGGCATCTTAACTCCCTTGTAGGTAGCAGCCTCTACAGTGAATTTCAGACTCCCATGATTTTTTGATATATGAGCAGAGAAATGACACCATTATGCCCAAACCTACCCTCAGGTTGTTGCGTTTAACTCTGCTCTTGGCCGGAGGGGACAGCTCAGCCCAGGCATCAAAGAGAAACTCACTCATGGTAAGATGATCATGTCTTGACCTGACAGCGGGCTTTCTCACCCAAGCATGTGGAGCACTTCTCCTCCCCCTCCAAAGCTGTGAGAATCCAAAACCCACTGGATAGGGAGTCACTAACTTGTAATTGTTCTGCATTTAATTTTATACCCAGTGTGAAACAGAGTCAAAGTTTGGACCAGTATGCTTCAAATAATACCCAGGTTATTGTTCCAGATATTGTGGGTCAGTTATTTCAGTCAGGCAAGGATAGGCTGTAATATTTAAGTCCCAGGTTCATTGTAAACAAAGAAAATCCATCAAAACCAGAATATCTCAAGAGAAATCCTTTCCAGTCTTTCATTACTGACTGCAAAGGATAAAAAATCTTTCAGCTTACTGATGGTTTGATGTTCCTGTACACATTTACAGTGAGGTGATTGTTTTGTTCAAGGGAAGGCTTATATCTCCTCTGAAGCAAGCCATTGAAACAGTGGTTGTTAAATATGTATGTGGATCTTCAAAGCCCATTGGTGTCACCTGGCTTAGCGTCCAGACCCAATACAATGCCAGAGAGAGGAAATGTTGTTCAAATGTCCCTTCCAGATGGTTGAGCTCTTGGCTACTGGGAGGACAATATACCAAGCAGTAGCTTCCATTTTAAAAGCTGGGAGTTAGAAGTCCAATGACCTTCCTTCCTTCCAGTCTCAAATACTCAGCATGGAACCTTAGGTTAATGGCCTAAGCTTACTGTACCTCTATTTAGCCATCTGTAAAATGGGAAAAGAAACTGCCCTTCTTGTCTCTCAGGGCTTGTATTTGTCAGTGTTCTCCAGAAAAATCAAACTAATATACACACACCCAGACACATACACAGATTTAAGGAATTAGCTCACATATCTACGGGGATTAACAAGTCCAAAATCTGTAGGGCATGCCGGCAGTCTGGAAATTCAGGGAAGAGTTGATGTTGCAGTCTTGACTCCAAATTCCACAGGGGCAGGCTGGAAATTCAGATGGGATTTCTACTTTGCAGTCTTGAGGCAGAATTTCTTCTTCATTGGGGAGCCTCAGCTATTGCTCTGAAGGTCTTCAATTGATTAGATGAGGCCCACCCTGATTGCAGAAAGTAACCTGCTTTACTTCAAGTCAACTGATTATAAATTAATCACATCCACAAATACCTTCACAGCAATGTCGAGACTAGTGTTTGACCAAACAACTGGGCACTGTGACATAGTCAAGTTGACCCATAAAATTAACCATCAGGGAGCGATTTTCAAGGTTACATCACATGAGGCCATACATAGGAAAGGACTTTCAAAGATATGAAGAGCTACACAAATAATAGCTTTTAAATAAACTTTGAACTCCTATGTCACATGAGGTTTTGAGGAAAATGGAGGTGAATAAATCAAAAGACCTGTCCTCAAAAAGCTTACCAGGTCTTTGAGATGCCAGAATTAAATGCATGGGGAGTAAAAGCCTACAAAGTTGTACAAGGAAGTACTAAAGAAACAGCATGAAGACCCAGGAGCCTGTGGGTCATAGAGGTTGCAAAAAGCCAAAGAATCCCATGGAGTTTCTTTGGAAGACACCCCTTCCCCAGAAAAGTCTTCACAGTCATTCACCCCACCCTCATCCAAATTAAGCTCGCCTATCACTACTCTCATGACAGTTAACTTTTGTCTTTGTAGCATATTGCAATACATGAGCATTCCTTTATTTGCATGTCTTACTGTTTAATAGTGTTCTTGCCCAAACTGAAATTCCATGAGAGCAAGGAGGTCTGATTTGTTGTCACCACTACTTCCCTAACATTTAACACAGTACTTAACCTGTGATAGGTGTGCAAATTATAGATTTATTGATTATACATATCAATAAGTTTTTTCTACAACAAAACTTTGCCAACTTTTCAGGAAGAAAAATTGAAAATTGTACCATAAACAACCATATATGCATGCCCTAAATTTAATAATTATAAATATTTTTGCCATTTCTGAAAGATTTCTCTCATTTCATCTCCTCTCTGGTTTTATTACTGAATCATTTGAAAATAAGTGGCTGATGTCATGACACGTTATCCCTTGACTATTTTAGTACACATCTCTTAAAAATAAAGTGTATGTCCCGTACAACCCCAATATCACTAACCAGCCTAAACAAACCGGCAATAATTCCCCCACTTTTCTCCCATTTCCAGACCATATTCAAGATTCCTCAAATGACATTTTTAAAGTTCTTTTATTTTTATTAACCAATATGTAATCAAAATTCTGGAAACACATACACACACACACACACACACACACACACACACACCCCTTTTTAAAAGAAAATTTTGCTCTGAGGTCTTAAAGAACCGATTCAATTATCTTGTGGAATGTTCCATATTCCGGATTTGTCTGCTTGTTCCCTTTGGTGTCATTTGACTTGTTCTTCCAATCTCTGTAGACCCTGGAAACTATAAGTTAGGCCTAAAGTTTGATGAGATTCAGCTTTACCATGTTTGTTGAGAATCTTTGATAGGCAATGTTTCTTACTTCATACTGCATCCTATCCAGAGGCATGCATGTCAGCATGTCCACTATTCGGGGTGCCAAGATTAATCACATGATCATGATGGTGACCACCTGGCCTCTCCCCTGTATTGGTGCCTTGACTCCTTTGTATGAGCAGGAACTCATTCAAGCACACTTTTGAAACTTACTTATAGTTGCAATCCCAGTTAAATTCCTTTTTCTGGCCCTTAACACTGTTCAAAAAGCTAATTTACTTGTAAAACTTCCTTATCCCTTTTCTTCTGGAGTGGGGGTAGGGAGGTAACTTCATGGGGAGGGTTTCTTCAATTACCTTTGCAGAAAATGTTGCTGAGCTCAAACTCAAGTCTTCATGAATTTTAAAACAAAAGCACCCCCTCCATATATTTTAAAAGACAGCATTTTGTACAAATCTTTGACTATAGCATTTTTCATTCAGCATTAATTACATATATCAACTTTTCATCCTTCCTGTAAACTGATATTATTTATTAAACTCACAAGAAAAGACACGATTAATCTTCATGATTCATTGTTTCTCCTGCAAAGAACTAAAGCATACACAAAGTTGAATTTTTTCCCCCTACTGGAGCTGTATAATTGGGTTAAATCAGTGCTGTTCAAATCAGAGTACCACTGGGAGGGGTGGGGGGGGGGGAGGTGGTGGTAGCGTGCTGGGGGTACTCAATAAACATGGGGCCTTTTTCTGAAGCATATTTTTTTCCTTAATGGTAACTAATGTAAAACATCTTTATATCCCAAAATAAGCTTATATACATAGCAGAATAAAGTGAAAAAAATCACTTGAATTTAAAGATAGAACATAAAGCCACTTTAAGTGAGCCGCCAGTTAGTACAAACTTTATGCCCTACCACTTACCACAGTCCCCCCACCACCACCCACCACATCCCAGCCTTCAGATGATCACCCTCCTCTGCTCCTGCAAGTCTTGGGAGAGTTAAAGCACCTGGTGAAATTGCCAGCAAAAAGTTTAAATCAACAAAAGCAAACTTCTGAAAAAGTTGCCTACGATTTCCACCATCCAATCTCTCCAACCCCACGCTCTTTCATATATATGTAAGTATGGGAACTGGAGATTAGGTTTATGGAACCCCACCCATTAATTTCAGGTGTGTACCATAGTGATTCCAAAATTCTATACATTATGCTTCCCTCACCCCCAGTGTGCTACCAGCTGTCACCATACACTCTTAAAATAGCATTGAGTGTATTCCTAATGCTGGTGCCTCCTATTCCTGTGACTTATTCATTCCCACTCAGAAGCCTGTACCTTCCTCTTGCCTTCACCCATTTTTAATGATACAAGCCAGTAAACACCACTTACCTTCCTGTGCTTCCCTGCTCAGGGAGGGCCCCTCTCAAGCTCAGTCCCCCTTCTCCTCTTTCTCACACTGAGTTGGTTATAGGTGTTAGTATTTACCATATTAGAAGTTAAACCAAGAAAGTTTTCAAATATTGAAATATTAATTATTTAAACAACATTAAGTTCATTATGTTATATAAATTATACATATTACTTAAAAATAACTGTATTTTCCAAAAAAATTTTTTTGAGTGAAAAAATAGTGTTGTTTTACCTATTTATAAATCTCTCTAATATCCAGATTAATAAAAGGGCAGAAAGAATCTCATATCTGCTTCGGCATCCAATCTCTCGATATACCACACATCATGTGGCCTCCTGAAACTCGACTGTATATGTGTGCTCATGGAAGGATGAGAGTGGAAAAGGCAAATAACCTCTTGGTATTATCATGAAAAAGGTTTTGATCTCATGCACCACCGGAAAAGTTTGTAGGTAGGCCCAGAGGGACCACACTTTGAGAACCACTGCTTGTGACATTTCATCTCTGTAGAATTCTCTTAATTTTTTTCTACTAAATTTTTTTCCAACTAAAATTTTTTTTCTTCATCTTTTTCTACTAAAATTCAACCCATCCATTAAAGTTCAAAGTGTCACTTTTTCACGACCTTCTCTCTCCAGTAAGAATTGCTTTCTTTTTTGTGCCTCTGTAGCATTTTGTCTCTTACACTTAAAATACTCCACCACATGGGCGATAATTTACTCAGCGCCCACTATGTTCTAGATGTGACAGTTTCTACCTTTTCTCTACTGTCCTTTCCTTACCTACTTCTCCTACATTAAGATTTACTTTCAGTCCTATCCTTAAGCTGACAACCAAAGCAAGCTATTAGTGGTAGGATTTTAGGCACTGATTTACTGCTAAGATTTTTTTTTATACTCCAAGGATATTTCCATAGCTCTCAAGTTACACCACATAAACCATCAGATTCTGCCGTTATTTAAGATCTTTACTATTCTTAAGCCACATTAAAATAGGTCCAATTCTCTTTAGTAAGCAGAAAATTAAGAGAAATTCATCTGATAAATGTTTATAAGCATAAATTGAACCACTCTAGCCCTTGTCCAATACACCATGAATATTCAATTTGACAAATATGTATTACAGCAGTTCTTGCAGAGTTTGAATCCCAGACGAGTGGAATGACCCCCTAGTCCCATGTTTCTAGAACACTAAGCCCCAAATGAGTGCTAAGCATTTGAGTAACGAGACCCAAGTCTGGTGCCTATGATAGTGTAACTTCTGACACAACACTGAACATTTCTGCAACTCAGCTTCTTCCACTAGAGTTGAATCTCCTTGAAACCAGGACTGGGTCTTTTTAACCTTCGTATACCACAATGTTGGGCACACAGTAAGTGCCCCCATAAATTTTGTTGGAACAAATAGCTCCATGGTAAGAATTATGCTAGAAAGTCCTTCTCAGTTAAAGGGCACAAAGCACAGGGTTCTCGTGTCATAACCACTCATTAAATATTTGAGCACACATGAATAAACAATTGCACAGTCTGTAATCTGTGATTCTACTGTGAGCAAAACATTGCCCTAGGTACCACGATGTCACAGTAATGACAAAGATCTGGCCCCTGACCTCACAGAACTCAAAATTTAATCTAGTATTACCTGGTTAAGATAAAGATCCACGAAGCAAATTGAGTATCCTAAATTCATGATTCTGTATCTGACTCAGAACACCAGGATATTTGAAATCGCTTTCAAAATCATTTTTTATTTCTGCTTCTAATAGACACATAACTAAAGGCAAGGGCTAATGGGATGTCACAGCAGTGTCACCACAGCCCCTTAATTGATTTGAAGGTGCTGGCGTAACTATTCAAGAAAAAACGATGTTCTCACTGATGGGAGATATAGAATGTAAAATTTGCATCTCATCAGAAAAAAAAAAAATTTCTTGGTTTCCTCTACAAAGCACTAATGTTCTCAAGACTGCTGACTGTGCTATTTTGAGAAATAGCCAGCATGCCCTCCGCACAGTTAGAGAGTAAGAGGAAATATTGCCTCCCCAGGTGTCAAATTTCCTTTCTCTAATGGAAGGATGTGTGGGACAGCATTTCAAACATAGTCACAGAGGAAAAAGGAGGCTGACAAGTAAGATGGATGAATGAGAGGGAAAACATGTGTTGAGAAGGAAGCTGTCAGAATTAACTACCATTTGTGCATCAGTAGTGTCCTAATTAAAAATGCCCATTATAAGAGCCTTTGGGGAGGGAAAAAAAAAAAAAAAAGGAAACCCACATCTCTGAAATATGAGAGATCTCAGATAAAAGACAAGACTTGGGGCTCCCCTGAACTGCTGTATTCACACTGGTATCTGTGTTCTGGCATCTAGGAAATTAACCGCTTCTATAACTCAACCCAGGAAATCTGCATCTTCATCAAGGTTGCCTTTGCTTTTTAAAAATATCACAAACTGAGCTAACATAAAGACACGGGAAACATAGGGGTGTTACTATGCAATGCGGGGTTCAGTTCCTCCAACTTCTCATCAATAATGATTTCCTTCTTTCCCATAATTGGAGTCCCGAGCCTCCTGTGTTTACAGTGACATTAGTCAATTCCCTGGATGCACTAGGCCAAATTAAATAAAAGACTGCAGGGAAATTTATCTATGGAACATGAATCTTTAATGAGACTTCATCCCATAACTCTTGTAGTAGAAAGAGACTTGCAGAAACCGATTCTAGTCACCCATGAAGGCTGGGTGTAATGGAACAGATGGATGAGCATCCCTGATCCTCTTTTGCTTCATGTATAACGTAGATAATCATCGAGGTCATTTCCACACTGGTCTTCAGACTCTATCATCCTTCGTACATTTCCATCTTCCTTCCTACCTAGTGGTTAAGGGCCATTGTTCAGATGTGGTGGGTTTGTGGTGGGAGAGGGTTAAGAGTGTGGGCTCACCTATTAGACTGCCCGAGTTCTATCTCTTTTCTATACTTACCAGCTGTGTAACTTTGGTCAAATTACCCAAGCTCTGTGTCTCAGTTTCTTCATCTGTAAACTGGGATAATAACAGTACCTGTGTCTCATGCTGTTGCTAAAATGAAATAATCCACACAAAACGCTTGTTCTAGTACTTGTTACATAGTGAACATGCAACAAATGTTTTCTGATATAATGTGTAGTTTGCTTCTAATTGTAGAAAGGATACTTTCTCTGCAGCATTCACCACACAGGTGACCAAAGGCAGACTTGCTAAACTCAAGTGATGTCTGAAGGTATACTCATTTCTTACACAATGAGTAAATGTTATTTGCCCATGTCCAAATCTCTTTTATAGTGTAAAAGGAGAGCAACAATACAGGAGCTTGCATTCATAATGTGGTAAATAACTTAGACTCATTTATCAACTTATTGAAAATAGACTTATTTAAAAGGGAATAAAATGGAGAACAAAAGGATAAATAAAGGATAGAGCAAAGGAAGAACAGATGAAAAAAAGACAAGCTTGTATTACCATATGCTATTGCTTGGTTTCAGTCCCACTCTTATTTCTATATATGGTTCATATTTTACTGGAATTTATGTAAGTACCTTCCTCAAAATGGTTCAGAAGGAATGCAAATGGAAACTCAATTTGAGGAGGCTATATGCAGCCTATATACATGACTTGGTCATGTCCAAAAATACGGTTTTATTAAGACAGGCCCCACCCTTCTTCCGTTGGCAGCAGCCACTCTTGGAGATTTGTATTGTTTTGCTTTGTTTTATATATACCAAGACATTTCTGGTGCTAAATACAACTGAGCCATTCACAGAGTGTCCCTGAGGGTTTGACTCCATCAGGGTCCCTGTTCTAACCTTGGGAACATTGAGCCAAAGCCTAGTCTCAAGAAAGACCTTGAAACCGACCAGAATGCATATTGGACACAGATGTCTCCAGAATTTGGCACTATCAACCCACACACAGAGATTTCAGCCAAACTCAAGCCAGAATATATTCAGCAGTCCAGTGAATTATATGGCCACCTGACTGCTAGGTCCCCATTGGAAATAACTTGATGAAATGTACCTGACAGGCATAAAGTTCAGCAGAGAAAGGACCAGATAAAGATTATAAATCCACTGAATAAATAAAAAAAAAAGCACCTAGATTAATATTTTTCAATTAGCAGAATTAACTCACCAGTCATGTTGAACAAGAGCATTTATTTATGGATTTTACTGATGCAAAAACATCAGAACACAATCTAGAATTATACAGCAAAGCAGATAAAAGCTAAGGAGGAAGAAAGGAAGGGGATGATGGAACAAGTAAGGACAGATGTCTAGTTCTAAAATTAATCCAAACCAAAAGTAAGCAATCCAAGAAAAAGCTAAACCTAGCTACAGTCTGGGGAGATTTTGTGTCAGAATCATTCAGATGTCATTGCTTGACTTTTCTGTTGTCTTATTGACTAAACCAGGTCAACCACACAACCAATCAATTGTTTAAAAATAAGCTGGTGACCCTTTTCAGGGATAGAGACGATATGTTCTGGAAAACAACAGTTTCAGTTATGCTGCATGATACAATATACTACAAAGTGGTCATTCAGTAAGAATTTATTGATTGGTTTCATTACTATAATAATAAAAAATAGGTCAATAAATAATCCAATTACTAAATCTTAAACCAAAAGTTACACATGAATTCTGTTACATAAATGAACTTAAGTATTATTTGAGGATGTTCATTTTTAAGGATTAAAAAAAATCATTTCTAGGAAAATTTGCAGATTTTATTTCAGTGGACAGTATACACAAGAAGAAGAAATAGTAAATATAACTGTTTTCAAAATGATTGAGTCTTTATAAATTCTATTAAATAATGTATAAGAGCAATGGCATGAGGAGACTTACCTCTCGTTGTGTTATCTAGGAAGAGTAAATGAGAGCCTTCACTGTTAAACTGATCAGTTTCGATCAATGCTTAATCACTTAGGATAGAAAGAAAGTACTGCTCTTTTGACTAATATTAACTGAGCAGAAATTTTCTATATCCTGTGGTACGGAGAAAAGAATCACTGGCAGAACTTGATCAGTTTTCATAAAATAAATGTTTAAAACTTCTGCTGAAATTTAAAAGATGCCAAATATACATGGGAAGCGTTTATTCTTTTATAAAGACTAAATGAAATGGCAGAGTGTTTCAGGCTTTTTTTTTTTCTTTCATAGTTTATATGATACTCAAAAATAGACACCAAAATGCAGTGACTACTAAAAACAAAATAGAGCACAAGGAGTTTTTCAAACAAATTCTTTCGAACTTCAAAGAAATTCTACTTAAAAGAGTAAGGACATTGAGGACAATCCATGAGAACATGGGGCAAAAAATGAATCAAAGTGAAACAGAGAAGAAAATGGGGATTATTAAAATGGAATTAGATAGAAAATCATAAATTTGCTAAACAGGCAAAGATCCAACATACACATAATTGGTGTTTTAAGACCAATAGAAAATCTGAAGGGGAAATAACTTTTTCTCAAAGATCTAAGAGAAGAAAGTATTTCTGAGCTAAAACAGGTGACAGGACCAAAATCTATAGATTCAAAGACCACATAATGTTCCAAAAAGGGAAGATACTGAATGATCAATGCAGGCTTGCCCTAATTATGTTACCAGACTCTTGTGTGCATCAGGTCAAGAACATCAAGTCAACTATGAACATCAAAAATGATCAGGTTTACCTCAGGTTTTCCTACAGCCACACTCGGTAATAGAAAACAGTGGTAGACCATAGACAAAGTTCTGAGAGAAAGGAAATATGGTCCAATAGTTTTACACTTGGCCAAGGTATCACGAAACTAGAAATGTCAAAGATATAAACCCTCATATATCCCAAAAGTTGGGTAATACAGTCCCCATGGAGCTGCATGTGGAAAATAATTACTTGAAAGTAAACACCAACCAGTGAAACCACAAATTGAGAAACCATAGTGAAACTGATCCTGAGCACTGAAGAAGTTTAAATACAAAATAAAGGCTCAGTAACTGTGGTAGAGAATGTTAACAGTATAAATCAGGTCAACATACAAATATTACACCTAAAAAATTTAAGCAATAAAGAAAAGAGGAGACAGGAGAGTAGTATAAACATGCTAATCTCCTCTTCAGAGTTGGGGTCAAAGGACAGTTTAAAGTAGACAAAACACAAGGCTAATTATAATATTTTAAAGTACAAAACAAATTCCAGAGAAACTAAGAATAATATAGACAAACTAAGTATAATTTAACCTACAACAGTTAGGTTGTGGAAGGGAAGGATGGAAGATGGGAAGAATTGAAAATATTAGTTTTCTCGTCTACTATTGATAATAAATCATATTTAAAGATAATAAATTAAAAAGTAGAAATTGTAAAATTTTTTTATACCACAGAAGAAAATAAACAGAAAGGAAAATGAAATCAAAACAGTACAGGCTATATAGTATGAAAAGTTAAAAAAAATGAAGCATTAAAATAAAAATACTAGAAATACAGTCTGTGATATCAAAAGGGAAGAAAATAAGAGTGACCATCCAAAAAGAACTGGTTGAATAACTACAAACATCCATATAATGGAATACACAACATTTTCAAGAATGGGCTAAAGCTTTTGCAGAAACAACTTCCTGGGTATGTGGTAAAAGAAAGAAAGAAAGAAAGTAAGGGTCAACCAGCACATACAGGAATTTTTCACTTGTGTAAAAGATAAAAAAGATATAAAAGATACATATAAAACTATATAAAAGATATTCAGTGTAAACACACACGCTCACATATACACACAAACACTTGTTTAGGCAGGAAAGTCTTGCAGAAGAAAGTGTTATTGGTAATATTCCTTTCTTGGAATATTGGTGGAAAGACTAATATTGTAGGGCCTTAAAACACAAGAAGACTTACTTTTCTTTGTATTTCCTTTTGACATTTATTAGTACTCTGACAAAAATAAAATAAAACCAGTTCAAGAAAATACATATGTACATTCACATACAAAAATATATAGAAATACATATTTCTTTGAACAGAGACAAATAGATGCATGAATGTTTATGTTTGTATAATTAAGGAAGTATCTATCACAAGTCAAAATAAGGAACAGTAAATGAGTCAATAAATTTTGCCAAGGAAAAAAAATTAAGTTAGATAGCTTACCTTGTTTCCAAATAAATTCCAGAAACATGAAAGAGATAAATGTAAAAATTCAAAGTAGAAAAGACTATAATGTAATATTTAATTGATATTCATTTGGGGAAGGATTTTCTAGACATTATAAAAGGCAAGAGAACTAGAAGGTATCATACTTAGAGAAATAAGCCAATCGGAGAGACAACTATCATATGATCTTCCTGATATGAGGAAGTGGAGATGCAACATGGGGGGTTAAGGCGGTAGGAGAAGAATCAATGAAACAAGATGGGATTGGGAGGGAGACAAACCATAAGTGACTCTTAATCTCACAAAAAACTGAGGGTTGCTGGAGGGAGGGAGCGTTGGGAGAAGGGGTTGGGGTTTTGGACATTGGGGAGGGTATGTGCTATGGTGAGTGCTGTGAGGTGGGTAAACCCAGCGATTCACAGACCTGTACCCTTGGGGATAAAAATATATTATATGTTTATAAAAAATAAATAAAAAATAAAAATAAATAAAAATAAAAGGCAAAAGAAACATGAGGGAGCATCTGTAATAATATGACAGTCAAAGAGGTTAAAATGTTTGGCCCTTATAAACATGCAGGGAAAACTAAATCCTATCTTTAAAAGGGGGTGTAGGCAAAAGGAAGTTTGGAAAGAACACAAATACATGGAGACTAAACAGTATCCTTCTAAAGAATGAATGGGTC